>NC_048220.1:119141050-119216256 GCF_002007445.2 Ailuropoda melanoleuca | reverse complement strand
CCCCTTTACCAATATGGGGTATAAAAGAGAGCTGTCTTTTTTAATATTCGAATTAAATAACTGTGCATCCCACTCCTGTATTGTGAAAAACTATACCTACCTTTTCATGGTATCTCACGTTCCAAGAGAAGGGAAAAAAATCCAAGGAGTCATTATTGTCTTCGTGATGGAAGAAAAGTAGAAACCATGAGGAGTCCGTCCACTGATGGGTGCCAGGATCTTCAGCGGTTGCTGCTGCTGGAGCATCTGTGGAAAGCAGGTGGTTGGATGGTGAGATACAATACTTGTTTATTGCTGCAACAGTGGTGACTTATGATATCTGAAGAAATCTTCTGAAGAAAGAGACCTTGGTACCAATGAAAGCTATGCCATGAGTCTGGCAAGAGTTTTGTCAATGTGGACTATAGAAGAGTAGAAAGATGGGTTAAGGTCAGCAGTACTCACTACACAGTAAGGGTACACTTACTAGTTACCCGTCTTATTCTAAATGATCATACACAGCTGTTTTTCAGAGGTTTGTCCACAGTGCCAAGGAGAATGTCATGTCTATCAGCACTCCTCATTGTGCCTTTTGCAGACTTGTGCCAATCTGGGAAACGTTTGTGGCTGAACCACCATGAGACAAGTACACACAGGAGTATGCATTTAGAAACCTCGATAGCAATTTGATGCAGCCATAACACTCAAGTACGTAATTGTAGACTCATCTCATTAAACAGCAAATGGAGCAGTTCAGGGGCTGTTGATTTGGGTGAACTGCATGTAGCGTGAGCTACGTTCTAGTGACGAGGATAGGCTCAGGTTGATACATGAGATACTTTAAGGTTAAGTTTGCCAAGTGTAACCCAAATATTTATATGAGTCTTTTAAAATCTTTTAAATTTTTTTATAACATTGTTCTATTTCAATTGTTAAATATATATGTATATATACATATATATATTTTTCCTTTTATTAGGTAAATTAGGGAATAATATTTGTGTTATTGTTTCCATATCTGATATTGGCAAGCTACCTTGTATTTTCTGCAGATAACTCAGAAAAAAATTATTTAAAAACAACCATTTGAAGGCTCTGGAGAGCAATCAAAAGCAGTAGAAACTGGACGGTAGTCAATCTTTGAAAGAGAACTGAATTCAGTAGAATTTGTGTTTACATGGGTTTTTGCCTGAGAGTACTCCCCAGTCCACACAAGCCTAAAGCAACCACAAGGTAAGCAGAAATCCCCAGTCTTACTGGTTTGAGGAATAGCATGTGGAGTTTGAAGAAAGGGTCAATGAATTGAATAAGGGGTCAATAGAAATTACCCAAAATAAAAAGAGCAAAAAAAAGATTGAAAGAAGATAAACAAAACTTCAGGGACATAGAAGACAATGTCAACAAGACTAATATAATTGTAATTAGAACCCCCAGAAAAGAAAAAATGAGTAAGGAAGAAAAACTATTTGAAGAAATAATAGCCAAAGGTTTCCCAAGTTTTTGTGAAAAACATCATACAGATCCAAAAAGATCATCAGCAAACTCCCAAGGATAAATACAAACACACTTAGGCATATCCTAATCAAAAAAGTGAAGACCAAAGATAAACAGAAAATCTTGAAAGCATTAAGAGAAAAGAAACATATTACTAAAAGGAGAACAATGGTATGGATAATGGTAGACTACTCATCAGAAACAATGGAGGTAATAATATCAATCTTACACAAATTCAATAAAAGAACTATGTAAGCATCTAGCCACAGCAATAAGGCCAGTAAAAGGAGGGGAAAGGCAAAAAGATTAAAAAAGAAGAAATGAAATAATCCCCAGTCACAGACATCATAAATGTTACGTTGGAAGTTGTTAGGAAGCTACAAAACTATAAAATTAATAAGTGATTTTATCAAAATCACAGTATAAAAATCAATATTTAAAAATCTATTATATAGGATTTCTATTACTAGCAGCAAATAATTGAAAAATAAAATTTAAGAAAATTCAATTTACAATTGCATCAAAAATTATAAAACACTTAGGAATACCTTTAGCAAAAATGTGCAAAACCTCTATACTCAAAACCACAAAATATACTGAGATAAAAATTAAGACCTAAATAAATGGAGAGATATGCATTGTTCATGGATTGGGAAAACTCAGTATTGTTAAAACGTCAGCTCTCCACAAATTGAGCTATAGATTCACAGCGATCCCAGTTACAATCCCTGCAAGTATTTTTATAGACACTGACAAGATAATTCTAAATGTATATGGAGAATGAGAAAAAAAAAAAACTTGTATAACTAAAATAGTCTAAAAAAAAAAAGCACAAAGTTGGAGGACTTACACTACCTCATTTTAAGACTTACTATAAAACTATAATAATCAAGACACTACGATAATAGCATAAAGATAAATAAATATCAACGGGACAAAAGAGTCCAGAACTATACTTACACAATTAATTGACTTTCAACACAGACACCAAAGCAATGCAATGAGAACAAAAGGAAAGCCTTTTCCATACATGTATTAAAACAACTAGGTATATGTATGAAGGAGAAATGACCCTTAACTCCTATCTTATCATTCACAGAAGTTAATTTGATATAGATCATAGACCTGACAATAAAATTAAAACTGTAAAGCTTCTAGGAAGATCTAGGGAGGCTCTAAAGCAGGTAAAACTAAATTAAAGTGGTTTTTAAAAATCAGAAAGAAAAAAAAAAAAACACCTTTGCGTATGTGTATTGCAGGAGGGACTTGTGTGCTGCGAAGCGGCAAGAGGAAATTTGCTGAGTGATAGATATGCTCTTTATCTTGGTAAGGATTGTGTTACACATATACACCCACCTGAAAATCCCACCACTTGTACACTTGAGATTTTACACTTCAATATATGTAATATTTACCTAAAAAAACTGTAAATGCATATTAAATTCTAGCTAGTAAGTTTGCTTTTCACAGCAGTATAGTTGAGCAATTCTGAAGCCACTTTCTGTATATTTGAGGCATGAACAAATGAGTAATTATATAACATAGGTCTAGAGAGGGAGAAGACTAGAATGTATCCTGTGGTGTTAGACTGAATTGGAAATATCAGCATAAATTCATGGCTCTATACCATACATAGAGAAAGAGAGAGAAACTCATATATGTACGTGCTTATGTACGCATGTGTGTGGATGTATACGAGTGTGTGTGTGTATGTGTGAGTGTGTATTTGTGTGTTTATTGGCACTACCGCCGAGAGGGCTTATAAGCAATGACTCACATGTAACAAGCGTAGTTCAATTGTTGTCAGATCTTGGTTTAAGATACCACTCTACTCAAAAGCGAGGGGTGCTTGGAGAAAAGGCTGATTCCAGGCTTCAAGCAGCAAGAGTATAGGATGACCCTGTAATACCTCATGCTGAAAAATAAGGAAATGCTTAAAGAATAAGAGATCGTGGGGCGCCTGGGTGGCACAGCGGTTAAGCGTCTGCCTTCGGCTCAGGGCGTGATGCCAGCGTTCTGGGGTCGAGCCCCATGTCAGGCTCCTCCGCTAGGAGCCTGCTTCTTCCTCTCCCACTCCCCCTGCTTGTGTTCCCTCTCTCGCTGGCTGTCTCTATCTCTGTCAAATAAATGAATAAAATCTTAAAAAAAAAAAAAAAAGAGAGAGATCATGCCAAGGGAACAAGAAGCCAGCTAGCTTGGAGGAGCCCCACTGGTCAAACCTAGGACAACTGATAAAATCAACTGATATTAAATACAGTGGGTAAAAATTTGATTTGTATGATCTCCAATTAATTCTTACAAAATATATCTGTGCCTTCAAGGGAGCAATCTGGTGGACACCAACTTATCCAAATGATCTAAGTCAGCATCACTAACATTGGGACAAATTGACACCATGTACCTTCAGGTGTGATGCCCTGAGAAGGACTTATCACGTTATCCCTGTCAAAAATGCATGGCCTGATGTTAATCATACCCGAACTGAGGGACATTCTACAAAACAGCTAGCTTGTTCTCTGAAAAAATGTCAAGGTTAAGTAAGACAAAGAAAAACAGAGGAACTATTTCAGAATGAAGGATAGCAAAGAGACCTGACAACTGCTGCGTTATGTGATAACTGGACTGAATCCTGGATGGGAAGAAAATAGCGACAAAGGACATTATTGAGACAAGAGATGGACTTTGGATATGAATTATAGCTTATAGTGTTACATATACGTTAAGTTTCCTGAATTCAGTATCTTTACTTACAGAAAAATCACATGAAATGATTTCACAGAAAAGGGGCATGGGGTCTTAAACTTACACTTAAATGTTTCAGAAAAAAAAAAAAAAGATTTCATGTGCATAAATACATTGATATGGGAGTGAGAAAGAGAAAAGGGAAAATGTTAATGTCAATGGAGCAAAATGGAAATGTGAAGCAATACCAGGGCTCCTTGTAATATTCTTGCAACTTTTCTCTAAGTTAGAAATTGCATCCAAATAAAAACCTAAGACAAATAATTAAATCATGTAACTATGTTGAAATATTAAGTGACCAACAAACCGTGTCCTTTTATTGGAGAACTTATAAATTATTTTATTAAAAATTACTTTTGGGGCACTTGGGGGGGCTCAGCTGGCCTTGAGTGGTCAGCTCTTGGTTTCAGATCAGGTCATGATCTCAAGGTCCTGGGATGGAGCCCCAGGTCAAGCTCCATGCTCAGCAGGGAGTCTGCTTGAGGAGTCTCTCTCTCTTTCCCTCTCCCTCTGTCTCTCCCCCCACCCCCACCCCGCTTGTGTGCTTTCACTCGCTCGCTCTCTCAAATAAATCTTTTAAGAAAATAAGTAAAATTCTTTCATAAAAAGTTAAAATTAATGTATCTGAGTATATTAGTACAAATTTTAAGTCTTTAATTATCTGAACATCAAAAATAATAAAAATGAAATAATTACCCTTGGTACACATTCATGTTTTTAATCAATTTTTAGCTTTATCTGCCTGTAAGACCCTGTCACAGGCATTTTTTGGTCAAGAATTTTTTCAAATATGCAATTATTATTTTTAATTTTCTCATAAATTTGCCTTCAGTATTATTCATAGTTGAATTTTATGATTAATAAGTTTGAAAATTGTGACAGCTTCCACTGACCCCTTTCTTCTGACCATATTTTTATCCAAGAAACTCCTCTCTCTATAGGTGCCAGGCACTCTTCAGGCAGCTCCGAGCAAAGTCGGCTAAACAGAGCCTATTCTCAGATTTTAATTTTTAAATTAAGATCTGTTCATATTTCAACCCACATATTTTTATAGGTATTTTTTTACCCCAAAGTTCCTTCTTCAACAAACATTTTTAAAAGATAAAATTCATCTTAAAAGGTGCTTTTAAATGATTTTTCTAAATAGTTCGTCAAACTGAGATTATATAAAATCACAGGTATTCTCAATTTCAATTCACTCCAGAATAGAATATACACTTACCAAATTAAAAATCAAATCTTTTCTATTCACATGTTGAGCTAGTCCACCATTGGAGTTCTCATTAATTAAGGTGTTTGCTTCTTCGCTTGCTTTTGTGCGGATAAATATCAATATCCCCCTGTTCGCAAGCTTTGATTTTAATAACTGCAGTTTGCTATAAACTTGAAAAGCTAAAGATCTTGGTTGTTCCCTTATTGAATAATTTGATTAAATATTTCCAATTGATTTTGGATAAAATACAATCAAAATTTAGAGAAATTCTTCCCCATGGTTGACACTTAAGTTG
Source organism: Ailuropoda melanoleuca (assembly GCF_002007445.2). Taxonomy (NCBI): domain Eukaryota; kingdom Metazoa; phylum Chordata; class Mammalia; order Carnivora; family Ursidae; genus Ailuropoda; species Ailuropoda melanoleuca. The sequence continues at coordinate 119,210,533 of NC_048220.1, read as the reverse complement.
ATTTTCCAAGTAATTCTTCAAAAAGCTCTAACTTTTATAAAACTCAGTTGATGATGCATGACTAAGAGGAAATGCATACCGCTAAGCTGAAGATTCTGTTTAGTAACGTCAGCTTCACTGCACACACAAAATTTTAATTCAGTCCTGTGTATATATAAAAATATTTGTAAAATTTAACCACTATCAGTTTCTACTTCAATTGCTAAAATATTGAAATTTGTTTGAATGAAATTAGGAGTTGTGGATGCACCAAAATCAATTCCCATTATATCTGTGCTCCACAGATGTCGTAATTAGAACACAGTTTTTATCATGGTGCTATGCTCCAAAGCATATATTTATAATATCACCATGGCAACAAATAGTTTCATCTTCAATGTTAAATTTTTTACTAAATCTATCACAGTATTCAGCATTATATTAGTTGTTTTGCCTTCAACAGATAAACTTCTGAAAGTTTTACTTGGATTTCACGAGTTGTCAGATGGGAAAAGAATTGAGTCATTAACTGGAATTAACTTGACTGATTTCCTATTTGAAGTATCTGATGACCCTGACAAAAAAAACTGGAATTATTTAATTGTTCGCAAAATCATTCTAGTGCTGATAGAGCCAACACTTTAACATTGCTTTGTAAATACACAAGAAATCCTGAAATTGAAAATGATTGAAATTAATTTAGAAGAACAGATATTTGATCTAAATGAAAAGTCACACTTCAAAGAGTGATATGTAAACATAGCTTTCCACAACTGCACAAGTTAAATTATTTTCTTTGGGCACAATCCTCTTAAAACAACTTCTAACTTTGAAGTAGGTGCTGTTGCTTCTTCAGCAGATGTGTGTCTGTGCTTTTCATGTGTTTAATGATATCACTAAACCCCTGATGTCAACAAACATTTTGTGCAAGTTTTATATTCATCATCAACAAAGTTGAGAAATGAACATTCAGGACCTCATTTTTCATTAAATATACTCTTTCAGCCTCTTGGGTTTTGTTTGTTTTGTTGTTGCTTTTGTTTTTTAGCTTGTTACTGCTGAAAGTACTTATTGCAAAATTTTTTAAATAGAGTTACCAAGTAACAGATGTCAAAACCATGATAGCAAGAGAGTTTACACTACTTTTTGTATATCTGTGTCAGGACTGTCAGTCCTTATATCCAGCACATATCTTGAATATACGTAACTTGAAATTCCCTGTGTTTCCCACTGATGGACAATCTCATGACTTTGTGACTCTCCCTGGCCATGGCACATATCTGAGCACACCTGGCTGATAGACACTGATCAGCAGAGGCAGCCTCTTGTCAAAAGAGTAAAAGGAGTTAGCTCACGTGTGAAAGCATTTCGTTTTAACAGCTACCCGTCTATGTGCTATTCTTGAAAAGGAGCAGTTAATTACATCTGGAAACAGTTGGGAAAAGAGATACGAGTTTTCATTAGTCCTCTTTCAGATTAACCACATGTTAAAGTAAAAACTCTGTTCACTGCACTTGCATCTTACCTGTGACCATGGCAGAAGCTAAAAGCATGGTGGGGTGAGGGGCGGGGAGGGCGGGGGACAGAAGCACAAGGTGGAGAGCTGCTCCATTAGTTTTCTATGCTGCATAACAAATTTTCCTCATGCATAAAACAAAAATAATAATAGATCTACTCATGCAGTTGTTGTAAAATACAAAAGTGTTAATACATATAAATACATCTGGGTCAAGGAAACTTTTATCAGAATTAAATGTTATTATTACAATTATTACTGCTTTCTAGAAAATACACACACATACTACCACTATGATTCTTTCAGTAATTCTTTGTTGTGGAAATTGTTAGAAATCAATGTATTTTCCAGATCCTTCACTGACATGAATGCTCTCTTAGTGTTGTATTTACCAGTTCCTCCCTGTTACGGTTGTGTTTCTAGATAATATATCTATTGCGGCAATCACAGCAATTAGCTTTTATGGGCAGCCATGTCATATATGTGTTGGCTCATATTAAACTTAAATCTAAAAACAAAAAGCAAGCAAGAAAGAAAACTCAAGTGGACTTCACACGGTTATTAAACCATAGTTTCTCCATTTCAAACTCAAACAGCTGGTGAAATACATTCAGAATTTCCCATCTATCCCCATTTTAGCTAGTCTTGTTAGTTTCAGTCCATAGTTCTATGTCTTTTAAGATCTTTCTGATTGTCTAAATTATTGGCTTTGAATTCTTTGTCATTAAGAACATAGGTTTGGATTCAAATAGGTTTAAATACCAGCTCTACCCTTCATTAACTATATAGACTTGGGCAATTTCAACCTAAGTCTCCACTTTCTCATCTGTCAAATGGGAATAATAAATCACAGGATCTTGAGATGACTAAATGACATAATAGCTGGTATATCTCTCAATATTTTATTATAGAAATAAAATATTGCTATAATATAGTTATTATAACATTAATATTAAATATGCTTATCATTTATTATAATAATAAAATATTCTTATGGAAAACAATTCACCAGGATAAGAATGATTTCTGTGATATCCCAATAGAGACTTACTTCCATGTACACATATGACTATGTAACAGCTGCAAACTGACCTATCAACAACCAATTTTAAATCCCTACCAGTAAGAAATGAGATTACTCTGTTAAAACAGCAAACACAAATTTTGGCTGTTTTTTTATGCTCACATCTTTCTTTTTCTGATGCATTGTATTTTGTGCCTTATTCCCATTTTATTCTTCAATTTTTTGTGTATGTCCAAACCAGCATCTCCACCCCAGAAAGTAAGTTACCAGGCAGAAAACATATCTTCAGTTGAGCACCATTAATAAGCATAGAGGAGAGACAGCATCATGGACACATGGGGATTTGGGAAGTATTTGATATGATGATTTTTCTGACAGCACTTGACAATTATTGAATACCTTCTAAGCACCAGATAATTAATAATAACAATAGCCAAACTCTTGTTCTTACCATGTGCCAGGCAGGTCCTCAGTGCCTCACATGCAGAAGCCCATCTGAGCCTATCTATAGTTGATATTACTATTATCTCATTTTACAGATGAGGAAACTGAGTCCCAGGAAGGTTAAGTTCTTGCCCAAGTGGTAGAACTGGATCACAAAACCAGAGAGCGTGGCACCGGAGTCCGTGTTTTTAACTGCCGCTATGGTGCGACTCCGCTTGCGCGAGACACTACATGACTTACTTAGGGCCCTTCCACAACCCAGGAGGGAGCTACTGGGCAGAACTCTGCTGCCACGAGAGTGTGCATAGGAAACACATGCCAAGATAGCACATCCCAAATGCTACAAATGACCCAAATGCTCTTTTGTTCAAAAAGGCTGCCAGTTTCAACTCCACACGCAGAGTGGGCTTTCCACACATGGAGGAGATGGTGAGTGCACGGCTAGGTTTGCAGACGCCCTCTCCTGCCCCGGTGCCTCATGAAGGTGCCCTAGGATATCCTGCATTTTCCCTCTCTCTGTGCTCACTTTCTCTCTCTTCCGTGTTGCTTTCAAAGCACCCTACGCCAAAATAAAGCTCCCCCCTTCTCCCTCTTTCCCTCCCTCCCTCTCTGTCTGGAAGGACTTTGGGGGGTGGAGAACTGGTGGGGAAGGTCACATTGGACCTTGCACATTATGTCTGAATTCAGAACAAAACACAGGGCTTCTCAGGGCCTTTCTCCCTCACCGCACAGCCCCAAACACTCAATCCAGCTGTCTCTTCACTATTGTCGGGGCAACCCCTGCTTGGCTTATCTTTCCCTTGCCCTACTTTTTTTTTTTTTTAACCCTTTCTTTCTTTTTTTTTTTTTAAAGATTTTATTTATTTATTTGAGACAGAGAGAGACAACCAGCGACAGAGGGAACACAAGCAGGGGGAGTGGGAGAGGAAGAAGCAGGCTCCCAGCAGAGCATGGAGCCCAATGATGCAGAGCAGGACCCTGGGATCACACCCTGAGCCAAAGGCAGATGCTTAACAACTGAGCCACCCAGGTGCCCCTTTTTTAACGCTTTCATCACAGCTTTTCCCTTTGGAATACAACAAGGAGGGACAGAGGTGAGAGTGGTCATCGGTATTTGTCATGTTCTCCACGGTGTGAAGTGACCAGCACTTCGTGAGCTCCCACCCACCCCCAGACGCCGCCCTAAGTGCCTCTTCCCTACTGGCGCTTGGGCCAAGTCAGACTGAGTCATCTAGCCCTGTCCCCCTTCCCCTTTGCTCCATTTTCCTTTCCTGCGAGAGCTTTCGCCACCACCGTGCAGCATCAGGCCCTGTTCCAACAACTGCTCCTGGACGGTGCCCTTCTGCCAATGAGCACAACTCCCTGGTGAACGCCAAAATCCTCCTTAAAAAGTTTACTGGAGAAGTCTGTTCCTTAAGATTCCAACTCATATCCTTCTTCCAGAACCACGGTAATGGTCTGGCATGTGCCAAATGCCCCCATACTCATTACTTCATCTCTACTCCTTCAAGGAAAAGTACTATTCACACCTCTAGGATATGTAAACAAAAATTAAAAGATTAGGAACCAGAGGCGGGAAGAAAGGACCATCTTCTTCAGTGTCTGGTCTATACCAGATCTACATGCATTATCTCCAGCTAAGTGTTTCTGGTTCTGTTTACTGATGCTCACTGCTATCAGGCAACTTGTCCTAGACCCTGGAGCTACTGGGCCACTCCATCTCCAAAGCCAGCATTCTTTCACCCAACCAGAAAGAACACTTAGCCCAAATCTCTGAAGGAATAGAATTGCCCCATCCGTAGCTGATTATTATTCCACACTTACTTTCCATACTGATTACTTTCATAGCTGCCTTTTCTCATCACTATTTAGGAGGTAAAGACAATGTCTTGCTCATCTCTATAGTCAACTTCCTTTCTCTCATCTTGGAGTTTCTCAACAATATTTGCCTTATGGAGATGTTTTAAGATGAACAATCGTCTCATATCAGGAAAGCTTTCGTTAATACTCAGAATCAGGCTCATACATAAAGGGGATTAGAGACAGCTCACCTGTTTTCCTAGGTGATCCACTCTTCATCTGACCTACCCACTCAGCACTATTAAAAACATAACAGGTATCTCCTCCTTCTGTCTTTCCCTGGGATTCAGTAATAGCCTCTATTAAGAACTTATCACAGTGTGTCAATATAATTTTTTCCTTGTCGTATTTCTCTACTAGAGTAGGAGTTCCTCAAGGACTGAAGACCATGTAATTCACCTCTATGACGGATGAATGGTAGGTGCTGGTTAAATGCTTCCTGAACAAACGAATGAACTGCAGATTGCACGAACTAAATTCTCCACTCGAGATAGGAGGTGGGGTAAGTTGATACTGGATATGAGGTTGTCAGAGTCTAGATCTGTAGGATGTTAACATTTAAAGGAACTTTAGGAGTAAAGCCCAGCTCCTCCATTTTACCCAAGAAGCAGCCCAGGGAAATTGAGTAACCTGCCCAAAGTCACATACTTGGCCAGGGAGCTGGATACAGGCTTCAGGTCTTCCCAGTTCAGTGAGTCCCCACCCTCTGAGAATTTGAAACAAAAAGGAGGGAAGACAGAAATCTTCCAAAAGGCCTTCCTCTCTCCTTCAGCCCAGCCTCCTCTAGAAGCCATCCCCGAGCTGCTATCCTTTCTCAGAGGCTTTATATGAGGAGTCCGAGCTGAGACGGATGAAGGAAACTCTACGTCCACTGATGCTCTGGTTCCTCTCCCTCAACTATTCCTTCCACTTCCAGGGATTTATCTTCATGCGAAAGGTAGGCAGTTTCATTTTCAAGAGACTTTCATCACAAAATCATTTAAATCACAAAAATTTTACCCAATATAAATGTCTGAAATAGGACCGCAGTTAAGTAAGTCATGATACCATTATACAATAACATGATACAGATTCATTGGAAAGTCAAACTTTAATAATATAATGAATTCACGCATGCCATGAAAAAGGATTAGCTAACAGTGAATGACTGCTTACCATAAATCAGGGACTAGCTAAGACTTTGACATGTGCTATCTTACTTAGTCCTGACAGCCATCTCTGAAGGAGGTACATTTGTTATCTCCATTCTACAGATGGGGATACTGAGGTTCCCAGAGGTTAAGTAACTCATCCAAGTTAACACAACAAGTAAAAGCAGAGCTAGAAATTTTAGAAAAATGATTAGAATGATAGGTTTTAAAGACTGGATGTACAACTTCATGCATTGTATTATTCCAACCATCTATTTTATTAAAAGGTAATACCATCTAAGGCAGTTTTCTAAGGATGCTCAGCATTTTTCAAGTGTTCTACAATGAAAAAATACTTCTTTTATTTATTTTAAGACATAATAAAAGTTTTTTTTAAGTAAGCTCTCAGGGAAATGGCAATGCATAATCAGAATTTGGGGGGAAAAAGAAAAGGCCTTTAAAAAAGCAAGGGGGAAGGTCAGAGAGGTTGAGCCCCCTTGCTGACTACACCCTGCTCCCACCTCCTCCAAGCCCACTCCCCAAGCTCTAGCTCAGGTCCTGCGTTTATTAGTGAGAGCCTTCCCAACTCAGGAAGGACCTAGAGGAGGGAATGGTTGTTGCTTGCCTCGTATTACCAACCACCCAAACACCTACCTTGGCCAGCTCTTCATTTCCCTGGAAGCGCTCTGAATGAGAAAGGCTGGAGTCTCCTGTTCTGAGTTGCATTTTTATTCAGAGAGTAAGACCCAGCACCCACCTCAGATCTCCTAACTCAGAACTCAGCCAACCCCCGTACTCAGAATTTCACATATTGCACAAGGAGTATTTTGGAAGAGGACAGGAAGGTCAGAGGTAGACACAAGAGTCCTTTGCCTATTTTCTTCTCTAGGAAATATGTGTGAAACAACTATTTTGAGACAGTGGACAACCAGAATCAGAGCACTGTAACCCCTGAGAGGAGGGAAACAAATGAAATTATTCTGATGATGACCTCTATGATATTTTTCTCTGAAGGCATTTACCAGACTCCAGGCCATGGAAGTGGAAAGCAAGCAGAGCACAGTGGTCTCACTGAGTGGAAGAGATCTTCGGTGAAGTTTACATAAGATGAGGTGGCTGAAATTTGTGGGGCAGTGAAGACAGAACTATACAGAGATATAGCTTTAGAACTCTGCACAGGCGTCTCTTTGAGTATTTGAATACTAGCTTTGCACACGCACAGGGTAATACTAACCTTGTGCATGCTTAGGGCAATCCTACATGAGACCAAAGAAAAAGAAACTTCACTGAACACCCAAGATATTTCGTTATCACTGAAGACCCCATAAAGGGCAGGCCATAGCATTAGGGCCAGATTAATCCTAGAGAGTTACTCTATACTCGCCCCAACAAAAACTTAAAAACAAGCCTCAAAATGGTGAAGCTGGTCCACCAGTAAATTAACTACACGACAGAACAAATCTATTCACTCTTCTGCTTAAGGAAGATAAAGAGATCCAGACACTTAAATGCACTGTCCAGCCACCCAGTCAAATAACAGTAAATATTCAAAGACACAAAAAAGTATAACCCATAATTAGGAGAAAAATTAATCAAAGAAATATACCCCAAAATGACAGAAACTATGGAAGTAGAGGATGATGGATTTAAAACAGCTGTTGAAAATATCACAAATATGCGCAAGGAGCTAGAGAAAAGCATGAGCATAATGATTAGAGAAACAGAATATAAAATTCACTGAATGAGATTAATAGCTGATGAACACTACAGAAGAAGAGGCCAGTAAATTTTTAAAAAGAGCAATAGAAACTACCCAAAATAAAACACAAGTTAAAGGGGGCTTAAAAAAATTATTAGAGCATCAGTGATACATGGGACAATATCAGGTTGTCTAATAAATGTGTAATTGGAGTCCTGGCGAGAGTATGGAAGCAATATTTAAAGAAATAATGATCAAGGTGTTTCCAATTCTGATGAAAAATATAAACTCACAAATCCAAGAAACACAACAAATCTCAACAGAATAAACATCATAATAAAATTGCCAAGACACATCATAATAAAATTGCTAAAAAACAATGATGAAGAGAAAGATCATAAAAGCAGCAAAAGAAGAGAAAATGCCCATTACATACAAGAAAATAAAAATTATCACTTATGTCTCATCATGAACAAAGCAAGCCAGAACAAAACAGACCAACCTTTGAAGGTTTAAAGAGGGCCTGCAAGGGAAGGGGGAACTAGCCTTCTATATTTAAAACAAAAAAATCTTCAAAAATGAAGTTGAAATGAAGGTATCTTCAAACAAACAACAAAAGCTGAGAGAATTCATTGCCAGAAGATATGCACTTCAAGAAATGTTTGAAAGTGCTTCAGGCTGAAGGACAATAATATCAGATGGGAATTTAAAGCTGCACAAAATAATGAATTGTGCCCTAAGTGGTAAATAAACAGATAAATACAAAGGACATTTATTTTTCATTTGCTAAAGTCTTTAATGATAATTGACCTTTAAAATAAATACACAAACAAAAAAAGTACTGTGAGGATTATACCATACAGAGAAATAAAATCTATCACAATAATAGACCAAAGAAAGGTGTTGGGGGGAAGGATGTATATTGCCATAAATTTTTGAAATTTTATAGGAAGTAGCATAAAAATCAACTTCTTACCTTAGCCTCTTACCCTTACACTTTCTTATTCCATCAAATCCTAACGACCCTAATCTTTGTTCTCATTATCATTTCCAATCCCTATTCTTTGTCTGTACTAGCATTATTTTCTTGCTTTCCCACTCAGCAGGACGCTGTGGCCACACCATAAGTCACGATGTTACAGTGCCAGGGGTAGAGCATTATCCATTGCAAAACCCTCACCTCTTTTTTTCTGGTTGAATTACTTTTATTTTTTAATTTAAATTCAATTTAGTAAACATAGAGTGTATTATTCGTTTCAGGAGTAGAATTTAGTGATTCATCAGTTGCATGTAACGCCCAGCGCTCGTTACTTCACGGGCCCTCCTTAACGCCCATCACCCAGTTACCCCAACCCCCCACCCACCTCCCCTCCAGCAGCTCTCAACTTGTTTCCTAGTGTTAAGAGTCTCTTATGGTTTCCCTCCTTCTCTGTTTTTATCTTATTTTATTTTTTCCTTCCCTTCCCCTATGATTTCTCTTCCGTTTCTTAAACTCCACATATGAGTGAACTCATACAGTATTTGTCTCTGACTGACTTATTTTGCTTAGCATAACACCCTCTAGTTCCATCCACATCGCTGCAAATGGCAAGATTTCATTCTTTTTGATGGCTGAGTAATATTCCTCTGTGTGTGTGTGTGTGTGTGTGTGTGTGTGTGTGTGTGTATAACACATCTTCCTTATCCGTTGATCTGTCAATGGACATCTGGGCTCTTTCCACAGTTTGGCTCTTTTGGACATTGTTGCTATAAACTTTGGGGAGCAGGTGCCCCTTTGAATCATTATTTTTGTACCATTTGGATAAATAAGTAGTGCAATTGCTGGGCTATAGAGCAAAACCCATATGGCTAAAGAGAATTCAGACCTCCAGCTTATTTTCCTGCAGTAGTGCTCTTACCATGATCCTGTATTTCCATGACCAATGCTGTTTACCTTGCCGATCCTCATACCATGCAAACACCTGCATTCAATTTCTCCAGCTTCATCTTTTCTTCCTCATTGTGGCGGCTAATTGCTTAAGAAACTCATTAAGAACATCAAGGGTCTCCAGTGCCATTTTTTGCATCTAACCTTAGCCTGGCTTTTAACACAGCTCCTCACTCCTTTGTCCATCTGTAGTTCTTTAGTAGAATTTGTAACTTCAATCTCAGATGCTTACCTTTTAGTTTTCGTATGACTTCATTTGTCCTCTTTCTTTCTGTAGTAGACATTTGTTAAGTTTTTTTTTTATTTCTAATACTGGAACCGTCCGTATATCTTCCTATGTTTGGGGCATTTCCCACTGTGGCAGCAGACTTCTAAAAGAGCCTCCAAGATTCCCAGCCTCTGCTATACACGTACTTCCCAGCTATTCAGACACTAATACTACAATCTCCTAGTTATTCAAATACTAATTTCAGATGTAATTAAGTCCCCAAATCAGCTGACCTTAAAATAGGGAGGTTATCCAGGTGAGTCTGACCTAATTACTCTAGCCCTTTAAATCTGGGTCTAGAGATCAGAGACAGAAAGTCAGAGATTTGAAGCTTAAGAGAGGGATTCAAGGAGAGAGAAATTCTCCATTGCTGGCTTTGAAGATGGAGGAGGGATTACACGGCAAGGAATGCAGACAGTCCCTTATCCCTGAGAGTGACCCTTTGCTAACAGCAAGGAAACAAGAGACCTCAGTATTACAACCACAAGGAACTAGATTTTTCTACAACCTCATGAGTTTGGAGGCGGACCCTAAGCTCTAGATGAGAATGAAGTCTGACCAACACCTTGATTTGAGTTTTAGAAGAGAACCCAAGGCTTCTCTCTTACAGAACTAGGAGCTAATAAATGACTGTTGACTGTTCTTTTAAGCCACTAAATTTGTGGTAATTTGCAATGCAACAGAAAACAAAAACAAAAACTGCTACACCAGTAGGTGTAGGCATTTGGTTCAGGTGTTGCCCCTGTTTAAAACAGGCCCAAAGTGGAAGAACTTATGCTAAGCCTTATAATAAATCTGAGACTTGACTTTATTTCAGTTTGGGCTTTCCCGGAAATGCAACCTGACTCAGTCGGTCAGGAATCACCTAATGAGCCCTAGTTAGGTCATCCGCCTGACAGAGCCCTGCAGCTTCCTAAAGGAAAGTAACTTTGCAACAACCAACCCGCTTTTTTGCTTCATGTAACTCCCTTGTTCCTGCTCCCTGCTGCCTATAAAAGTCTTTCATTTTGTACTGCTCCTTGAAACTCTTTTCTATCTCCTGGACCAGATGCAGCCCTATTTAAATCAATTTTTGCACAAGCTCGTAACATGTTTAATATGCCTCGGTTTATCTTTCAACAGTTTAAGTATCAGAAGAGGGAACCGAGGAGACCCCAAGGGTCCCCAGGAGCAACAGAGCAATCAAACATAGGTACCTGTGGAGTCCTTGAGGGGCTGCTTCCTCGTTGCGTCCTGGATGGGGGCTGGCTGGGATATCGGCCGGAGTCAGACTGGGTTCGACTTAAAAACTGGTCCAGGTTGAGCTGGGTCCAACTTAGGAACCGGACTGGTTCGGGTTGAGACCGGGTCTGGCTTAGAAACCAGGCCAGAGAAGCTTATGCTAAGCCCCACGCTGCCACACTGAGGATTCTAGTTTATGCTCTCGGAGAAGTGGAATCACCTGATGAGAACTAGTTGGGTAATCCGCCTGACAGAGCCCTGCTGCTCCCTAAACGAAAGTAACTTTGCAATAACCAACCTGCTTTCTGGCTTCGTATAACTTCTTTGTTCCTGCTCCCTTCTGCCCAGAAAAGTCTTTCATTTTGTACAGCTCCTGGGAGCTCCTTTCTTTTCTTTTTTTTTTTTTAAAGATTTTATTTATTTATTTGACAGAGATAGAGACAGCCAGCGAGAGAGGGAATACAAGCAGGGTGAGTGGGAAGAGGAAGAAGCAGGCTCCCAGCAGAGGAGCCTGATGTGGGGCTCGATCCCATAACGCCGGGATCACTCCCTGAGCCGAAGGCAGACGCTTAACCGCTGAGCCACCCAGGCGCCCCCTGGGAGCTCCTTTCTATCTGCTAGATTGGATGCTGTCCATTCCAGCAGATTTTTGCTCAAATAAACTCTTAAAAATTTTAATACGCCTCAGTTTATCTTTTAGTACTTTTCAGAGCCACTTGCCATACTCAGGAGCCAACGGCCCTCTGAGTATAATGTTCTCGCTCCCCAGTGGTGTTAGTGGCTGCTGCTGAAAATCGAGTCCCCCACATAGGCATGGCGGCCATACAGCGGGCTCGCTAATAATCAACAGTTAAGAGCCGACATTCCCTAGTCTTTGTTATGAATAATCTGTGGCACTGAAACACTTTGATTTTTCTCTTCGTTCACTGTTCAATGAATTTTCACTGACTACACCATATACTACTTTTTCCTAAGCACTGATATTATAGTGGTTTAAAAAACTGGCAGGGTTTGGGTCCTGTCCTCACAGACTGTGAGATCTTAAAACATGTCCACAGATTTTTCACATTCTTCCCATCAAGCCCTGGAATATGAGTGGACTTGATAAGTCACTTCTAATGAACTGAACGCAGTAGAAATGCCCCCGAGTGACGCAGTGATAAACAGCAGTACAGCTCCTCCATGGCTTTCTCTGGGGCACGTGTTCTTGGACCCCATTCACTGTGCTGTGAGGAAACCCAGGCCACACAGAGAGGTCACATACAGATGTTCCGGCTGACAGTCCCCACTGAGGTCTCAGCCGATAGCCACTATCAACTACCAGACACCAGGGTTTTTGAGATGATTCTAACTCTGTCCTTGTCTGCCTATAACTAAATGAGAGACTTAGTGGTAATCACCCTGCTGAGGCTAGTCAACCCTCAGAACCATGAAAGATAGTAATAATAAATGACCTTTCTTGCTTGTTTCATGCCACAAAGTTTGAGATGGTTTGTTTTACAGCTATAGATGAGTTTACAGAGTAGTGATGGAATGAGCAGACATTAAGCAATTATCAAAATAATTAATTAATTAATTAATTAAATTATAAGGGTACCATGAAACTCTCTTCACCTGTTCACAAAACCTTACCTTACCCTAGCTCTTCTCTCCCCTCTTCCTGGCTTCCTTGTGCTTCTTAATGGCATCACTGTCCTGACAAAAATGAAGGTGGAAAATCTGGGGGGCAGTCCTGACCCATTTTCTTCACACCGATACTCAGTCGGTTCTCAGATTCTGTTGATTCTATTTCCAAAAGTGTCTCTGTCTTCGCAATCTCACCACCACCAGGGTCCAGGGCAGGCCCTCAAAATCTTATCCCAGGTTTACTAAAATGACTTCTCCAACTGCTCATTCATGTCCTACCTATTCACCGCTCTCCCATCTATTCTTAAAGCACGTCCCCTGTTTTTCCCTCCCCTACTGAAGAAACCTGTACTATCTCTTCACTGCCTGAAAAATACAGTACAAATGTCTCGGACCCTTCATGAGCTGCTGCTAACCTATGCTCTGGCTCGGCTCCGCACACAGCTCTGTTATTGCATGCTGCATTCCAGATAATCCAGACTTCTCCATATACTCTAAACAAATCCCCTCTTTGATGTCTCTGAGCTGTCTATCCCTCCACTGGATTTTTTTTTCTAACCCATATGTCCAGGGGTCTACCTCCTACGATATTCCCAGGCTCCTTCAGCAGTGATTGTCCCTAGCCCTATGGCTAGCTAACAATGACAGCAGTGGCTAGGATGGTTTACAGCCCACTGTCTCACACACCCGCAGTTATGAGTTGTAGCTGGACGTAAGGCTAGCTAGACACTGCAGTTCCCACCCTTCTAATGTGGCTTGACACAATCACATGACTAAGTTCTGGCAAATAGAATGTAATAAGAAATAGCGTGTGCCACATCTGGGTTGTACCTTTAAAAGGAATAAGCCTGCCCTCCCCGGTCCCCTCCTTTTCTTGCTGGCAGGGATGTGGTAAGAGCTGGAGCCGCCATCTTGGCCTTAGAGATGAAGCCACATGTTGAAAATATTACAGAGATACCCTTACAGCCCCACACCTCCTGGACAGAGAAATAAACCTCTATTTTGCTCTACTGCTGAATTTGGGGTGGTTTTTTTTTTTTCTGTATCAGCTTAGTCTATGCCCTATCTAATAGGATAACTAATCTTTATATTGAAAGTTTATTGTGGGGCAGACCCAAGACATCATTTAATCCTCACAATGATGTTATATGGAAAATAATATTAGAGATAAGGACACTGAAGCTCAGAAAGGGTTTGCCAGTTGCCCAAGGCCACACAGTAAGTCAACAATGGAGTTAGAACTCAAGCCTCAGTCAGTTGACTGCAGAAACTACACTTTTAATCACTACTTATCCCTTGGCTCGGATCCACAGGCTTAACGACACAGACAGACCTCACTGGGGTTTGCCAAGGGTCCCCAGAAACACTTAGAAGCATGCTTTGTGTGTCGTAGATACTCGACAAATGTTTTCTGGATGAATGATGGATTGGTTTTAGGAAAATGGGCTTTTTGAAAGTTCCTAACTACAATAATAGGATTCAGTTAACTGTTTCTGGTTACCCGGCAGCCCAGCATCCCTATTTCATACAGAACACTCACCCAGGTGCTTAACACCAGACAGTTTCCTCCCTGAAGAATACCATATACGGCAGCACTTCCGGTCCATGTGCTTACCCAGCCTACACAGTCAGGGGAGAGCCTATATGGGTACCGCAGGCGGCTGGGGAAGCATTCAGCTTGTTGCCGTCATCTGTATTTATTTACACAGCTGTGCTCCCCCTCCTTCAAGCAGAAGACTCTGGCCCAGAAATCAGAGATGGAAATAAAATTAGGGGGCTTTTTGAAGACTGCTGTGCAGTATCCTGCATCCTAGGCTCTCAGCAGGGATGTGGGGTCCAGGGACTTTCAAAGTCTTCCTTTGTGCTGGGTTAAGGGTGCTAGTACAAAGTGAGTAGTGCTGGGAGCTTCAGGCTGTGGGAGAGGTTATTATAAAGTACTGACATCCTGCTGTGAGGCCTGAATGTGTTCCCTTCTCTGGGGCTGTTATCTGGAGTCCTTCGGTGGTAGAAAAGGAATAGAATAGAACGCCTCAACTGTCCTACGGTTGCCTCCAGCCCCCCCTGGGAAGACTTGGAGCAATAAACACAAATCAAGAGGAAACTAAAGAATAATTTTTTAAAGGATCTTCAAACAGCCAGTCTTTATTTTTTCAAGTGGGGGGTACTAAAAGACGAAATTAGAGCCAACTTTCTTTCTAATTAAGTTCCAAGGACCTCCCAAAATACAACACAGATGCTGTGATGAACGTTAACAAGCTCTTAAGTGGAGTGTGTTTGAACTTGGACGCACAAAGATAGAGAATAATTTTTAAAATTAAAAAGAAAGAAAGAAAGACACGGAAAGAAAACCACACACACACAGAAAGACCATAAAAGCCCGCTGTGATCATGACTTGCATTGGTTCTTTAGGAGATTATGCAATAAAGCTGAATTCCTTTTCATCAGCACATTCAAAAATAAGTTCACTCTTCTCTTTTGATTCCGGTAATGACATACACTTAAGATTATTCTTTCTCTTCCTGTGGGCACCTGCCATATTAACATAGTGATATAAAAGTAACCATTATTTTGTTTCAGAGCATATGTTTGGGAATAAAGCCCCTGCCCTGGAATTCCACAGAGTCGTGTGTCCCCGGGTGGAGTGCAAGAGTTGGAGGGCTA
The DNA here is from genome assembly GCF_002007445.2 of Ailuropoda melanoleuca. Taxonomy (NCBI): domain Eukaryota; kingdom Metazoa; phylum Chordata; class Mammalia; order Carnivora; family Ursidae; genus Ailuropoda; species Ailuropoda melanoleuca. The sequence continues at coordinate 119,195,177 of NC_048220.1, read as the reverse complement.
AGGGGGTCTACCACCTAGAGGAACATGTGGATTAGGAGGGGCTCAGTGGTCCTTGAAGAGATGTGGTCCTCCAAAAGACAGGTCCATTTTAGTGCAGCCAGATCTCATGGGGTAGTAGAATGGGGGTAGGGTAGATAACTAGCCCTGAATCCTTCTAGCTTCAAGTGTAGCAAATCAGAAAAGGTGCTGGGTCTTCCTCCCCAAGTTTAGGATCCACAGCAATAATCCCGCAGACACCGTCAAGGTCCAGAAAACACCCCATGTAGACAGAACTAGGCACGCAGGTTGGCATCACTTTGGGGTTACTTAATTGGAGGTGAGAGAGTTAGAGAGCCAAACTGGGTGACAAATTCCAAGAAAGGTAGATGATGCTGTCCTAGAACAAGTCCCACTGGACAGAGTTGAGCTCGGTGTTGAACTGGCACCCGGAAGCCACTGAAATTTGAATTGAGGATTATTTGTCCATGAGATGATATTAAAGATCATTTCCAAATCATGTTAATGAAGAAAAAACCCAAATCAATGGAGAAATTTATCTTTATCATTTCTCTCATGTTAATGTTGGGGTGAGAGCATATTCCAAAATAAATAACGTAGGGGATTTGTCAAAGGCAAGAAAGACTTTGCCTATGGAATAAACTGAGCTAGAAGACGAAGGTGTCGTATTACTTCTTAACATCTCTTTGTATTATGTCTCTCATCTTAAAAAGGAGGATAATAATTTACTCCTACCAGCATCAAAATATTAGAAGGGAAAGGTTCAGTTTCCTTTCCCATACCAGTGGCGGGGTGCGGGTGGGGGGCGGAGGGTAACTTTTAGGGCATCTTTCCAACCCCTTGCTCATTCCTCCTTCTCGTCCTCTGACAAATTTGGAAAGAATAAAATCTACCCTCTTGATTCATTCCTTCTTCCTCTTCCTCTCCTTCTCCTTCCTCTTCTTCGTCCTCTTCTCCTTCCCCTCCCCCTCCTCCTCCCCCTCCCCCCTCTTTTCTTCTTCTTCTTCTTCCTCTTCTTTTTTTGGAAGTGAGCGGACTACAAGGAGCGTTGGTTCCAAAGTCTTGCCTAGACAGCTCCCACCTCCAGAGGTTACCTCTGACTCAAAGTATCTGCCTAGCTCTGAGGTTCAGGTCACAAACCTATTTGGAAGTATACTTAGCTATCCAACTCAGTTTTGGTCTCTAATAAAGGTTATACTTTTATTCCCCATCTGCCTACCTCTTTACCTTCTTTTCTCAATTTGTTCAAAATGTGGACAGAGAAAATAAATGCTATATATTGAGCTCCTGGGAAATCCCAACAAAATAATTAGATATTGGAATATGTAAGCTAAGTTTAAAGTATACACGGAAATAAGCAAGAATAGTTGAGACAATTGTGAAAAATGAGACTAGTAAAAAAGCGGGTTTTTAGATTATAAAGCTACAGTAATTAAACTGTGGTATTCAGCACACTGAATATACGACAGATCAATGGATCAGAGAAGAAAGGCAGAAAATATATGTGGAAATTTAATAGTTATAAAGACGTCATTTTAAATCAATGGAGAAAAGAAAAAATTTTTAATGAGTTGTGTTGGGGCAGTCATACAGAAAAAAATTAAGCTGGATTCTTTATGGAAGATAATTTCAGGTAGATTAAATATTTAAATTCAAAGAATGAAATAATAAAAATTCAAGAAGAAATCATTACAGTCTTTCAAAATCCTACAGTGGGGAAAATTTTTCTAAGTATCATAAAAACCTCCCATAAGCCAAAAAAGGAAAGATTGATCATTTCAATTTTATAAAAATCAGAATTTATGTATAGCAAAACCTATAATAACCCTAATCAAAAGATAAATGACAAACTGGTCAAAATATTAGAAATTTAAATCATGGGAGAAAAGCCAAAATTTTCCAAAACATGCATTCTATAAATCAGCAAGAAAAGACTAACAACTCAATAGGTAAAAAGGAAAAAAATATGAAATGGCTCTTGAATAAATGAAAAAAATGCCCAGCATCGTTAATCAGAAGAAACACATAGTAACTCTACAATGACTTGTCATTTTTTTGCCTATTAAATTGGCAAAAATAAAAATCCACATGGAACAATGCATGGAGAACCAGCACTATCAATACAATATTGGTAGGAGTTATAAATTGATAATCCTCTACCAAGAATACTTTTATCATATCAATTACAAATGTACATACACTTTTACGCAGAAATTCCTCCACTGGAATTGTATTTTTTCAATATATTGCACAGGTGTAAAATGACATTTACAAGATAATCACTGCAGCACTGTTTCTAGGAGCAAAAGATTGAAAACCATCTAAATATCCATTATCGGGGAACTGAGTATATAAATTATGATAGATCTCATTAGAATATAACCTCTACGAGGAAAAGAATTTGTTTTGCTTACTAATATTTCAGAGTTTAGAAAAGTGCTTCACATATATTATGTTTTCAATAAATATTTGTTGAGTATATACAAACAATAAAATTCTAAGAGGTGAAAGAGAATGAAGAATTTTTTTAAATATAGGTATCAAATGATGTCCAAATATATTAATAAGGGAAAATAGGAAGTTGAAAAACGTGTATTATATACTAGTATTATATACTATTTTGTGTATGTATTTGCTTATATGTGCATAAATATTTCTATTTTTGGGTAGTTGATCTTTTCCCCATTTACCATATTTTCAGCAACTTTACTGAGGTATAATTGCTATATAATAATAATAATATGGGGGTGCCGGTGGCTCAGTCAGTAGAGCATGCCACTCTTGATCTCAGGGTGGTGAGCTCAAGCCCCACATTGGGGGTAGATTTACTCAAAAAATAAATAAAGTTAAATTTAAAAAATAAATATATGTATAAATAAACATCTCTATAAGGATACAAAAGAAACTGACGACATTGATTGCCTCTAGAGAGGGAAATGAACAATCAAGGCTGGGATTGGGTATGAGTAATGGAACTTTTTATAATAAAACATTTTATGTCTTTACATTTTCAACCATGTGACTGTGTTGAGTATTCAAAAGATAAATAAGTAAAATTGAAGATTTTAAGAAATAAGAGTAGTTCACTATCTTGGTTGTGGTAATGGTTTCATGAGTGAATACATATGTCAAAATGTATCCAATTGTATAATTTTAATATGTGGTGTTTATTGTGTATCAATTGCTAACTCCGCAAAGCTTCTAAAACAATGGTACATGAGGAAAAGATTGACTATTCAATAAATGGTTTTAGAAAATTTGGTTACCATTTTAGGAGAACAAATGAAAAAGTTAGATCCTTACATCTATTCACCTTAAAGTCAAAACAGCCAGTTATTTTTCCAGCAAAATGGGTTTATTTGGGAATTGCAGAGGAATTGCAATCCAAGACAGGTAAACCACGGCAAAGCACAGGCAAATCCAGAGGTAAGAGGAGAAGCAAGCTCCTTTACAAGGAAAAGGAGACCTCTAGGTTGGGAGGGGCTATTTTGAATGGAAGTCCATTAGAGGAAAGACAAAAGTTTAGGGTGGTGACAGTTTCTCATTGGCTGAACTGTGGTATTTTCTCATTGGCTGAGCTTGTTGGGGGCGAGGAGAAACTTTTTTTTCCTCCTGCTGGAGTAGGAGAGAAAGTAGGGCTCTTCCTGTTGGGGTCTGCAACTGACAACACAGTAGTAGGGCATGAGGACTCGCTCTCTGGGCCTCCCAATTCCGTTTTAAATGAGGTGTTCTTTATTTCATTTCACACATCATACCAGATATAATAACAAATTCCAATTGGATTAAAGTGCTAGATTTAAAAAAAACAAAACAAAAACCATATAAAAATGTTGGAAGAAAACACTGGAGAGTACAGTACAATACTTGTGTAACTTTGGAGTGGGGAAGATCTTTCCAAGAAATACTCAAAACCTGGAAGCCGTAAAAAAAAAAAAAAAATTAACAATAGCAGACTGGACAACCTAAAATTTAAAACCTCAGAGGAGAAAAGATGCTGTGAACAAAGATAATGTCATTGACCAAACCCCCAAGATACCCAGTAGAAGATGATTACACTATCTCTCAGTTACCTGGTGCTAAGAAGTGAGAAGTATATGGAAAGAATGCTGAGACAGAGTCAGAGACACCAGGGGGTTCTCTGCCTCTCTGCACCATTGTCCCTTTTGCCAGACTAATAAAGTCCCTCCTCAAAATAAAAGTTAAGTACATAAAATAAAATGCAAAATATTACAAAGGGAACCAATTATGTTGAAATACAATTATATGTATTTGTGCTTCTTTACCAACAATAAAAAAGACAAGTGTCAGGTCTGACAACTATGCAATTTTGAAATGGTGAGGAGCATAGATAACATTTTAGGGTATCTGAAATAATTGTAGGGCAATGTGATAATACCTGTGATTACTACTGGTATCAAAATCAGGGTACAGGGGCGCCTGGGTGGCACTGCGGTTAAGCGTCTGCCTTCGGCTCAGGGCGTGATCCCGGTGTTCTGGGATTGAGCCCCACATCAGGCTCCTCCGCTATGAGCCTGCTTCTTCCTCTCCCACTCCCCCTGCTTGTGTTCCCTCTCTCGCTGGCTGTCTCTATCTCTGTCAAATAAATAAATAAAATCTTTAAAAAAAAAATCAGGGTACAACTGATACGAATGTGATATGTTGCCTACGTTCATAATTGAAGAAACTGCTGAATTTCAGTTAAAAGATAATGAAAATAAAGATTTAATTTTTTTCCCATCCAAGTTCACAGATCCCTGGGTTCTATTCCCACTAGACCCTTCCGAAGGCTCTTCAAATCCTAGGTTCAGAATTCCAGGGAAAGACCTGAAAGACCTTGACACAATCACAAAGGACAAAGAAATGCAAAGTCCAATCGAATGCTCTAGCTCCCCTGTGGTCGCTTAAAGACTCCAGCCTGACTTCAGTGTGAGATAAAGAAACTCAGCCCCTGGGGGTTGAGTTATGTGACCACCCTATACTCCACCCTCTAAATGCATGAGGGAGAGACTCCAGAGAGCACCTCAGCATGGCAGTCAGGGGTTGAGAAGCCACTCTGTGATGTCTGCAGTTTTAATATCATACTCTGCCAAAACTTCTGGTCAATGTGCAATGCTAATTAGCTGAAAATGCATAGCACCAAACATAATTCCAAAATATTCCTTTGGGAAAGCAACCTTGAACTTATTTGGATGACGTAATTATTTCCAAAGGCAAGTATCTATAATCCTGGCGAGATTTAGAGTTAAATACAGAGACAATGGAAATCAAAACTATGGGACTCTACACTTGTGTTAAGTTGGTTTTTTGTTGTTGTTTTTAGAGAGGGAGGGAAGGGGCAGAGGGAGAGAGAGACAGAATCCCAAGCAGACTCCACACCCAGCACAGAGCTGGATGCACGGCTCTATCTCACCACCCTGAGTTTGTGACCTGAGCTGAAATTGAGAGTCGGACACTTAACCGACTGAGCCACCCTGGCGCCCCAATATACTCATGTTAAGTTTTAGAAGAATTTGTGACTTTGTGATATTTTAAGTACTTCTAATGTTTAAGATAATTCGGTATATTAGACAACGTTTCTGTTTTTTCCTCCCTTATCTCACAATCTCTCTTCCAATTCCTCCATGTATTTTCCATTTCTAGACTTTGGAGAGCCCACAGGGCCAGTCCTTGATTATCTTTTCTCTAGCTACATTCACACCCCTGGAGTTGACATCCAGTCCTTTACTGCTGAAATGTACAATAGTTTTATACCTTATCTAGATGTTAATAACACCAAATTTAATCTCAAACCAGACCTTTCCCCTGAATTCCTTCTCTTATATCTAACAGCCTATTCAATATCTCCATTTGATTATCTCAAGTTTTGATTCCTTGCCCTGACCACACCCCACACAAATCTATTCCGCATCTTCCCCAAATCAGTAAATTACAACTACAGTCTTCCAGTTTCTCAGGCCAAAAACCTTGGTGTCATCCTTTTTGAGGCAATAAATGCCTATAAAAATTTGGCTAACAATATGAGGCAGAATAATAGAGATTCCATTAGATATAATTCTAGCCTTTGTAATAGTGTTTGGTGTATTAGCACATATAATGTTAAACATTAAAACCTCAACTATTCAATTCTTAGTTATTCCATTCCATTTCAGTTATGAATCTTCTCTGTCTTCATGCACTCTCATGCACTCCCTTGGCATGTTTATACAGAGCTGAAGCTCTTAATTCCATGTGTGTGACAAGTTCCAAATGTGGAATTCCAGCGCTCTCTCCCTCTTAGATGCCATTGCCACCTGGGCAGCTCCATTTGGAGATCTGAGAGGATCCAAAACAGGACTCTTTATTCGCTTACACCTACCCTGAACCTTAGGCTCTCCACCCCATTTTAGTTAAACTCTATTTACCTGCTTACTCAAGTCTAAAACCTTCGTTCCTTCCTTCACTACCCTCTTTCTTTCACACCCTTTGTCCAATTTGTCATTAAATCCTGACAGTTCTTTCAAAATAGATCCCCAAATGGGACCACTCCTCACCACCTCTCTGGCTAGTGATCTTAATCTAAGCCACCACCATCTCTCATTGGGCTATACCAATAATTCTCTAACTAGTCTCCATACTGCTAACCACTCTCCATGCAGCAACCAGAGTCAGCCTTTTTAAAAGCCATTCCATCCCACCCCTCTGCATGCAGCTAAGCCCTACAATGGCTTCCTGTCCCACTCAGAGTGAGGTCCAAAGCCCTTTCCAGAAGCAATGAACATTTATTTGTACAGGGTTTGTCTCCTCCCAAACAGAATGTAAGCTCCGTGAGAGTCAAAACTCCTCTCCTTTTTTCACAACTTTATAATGCTGGCATTGAATGGGGACTCAATTGATGTTTGTTGCATAAAGAGTGAACAAGCTTCTGAATGGGAGTGAAGGTGAAGAGTGTGAGGCCGTGTAGAAAGGCAACACGAAGAACTTTATATATTTTACTCTTTTGTGAAGAGAAGATATTTTGAAGACCCAAGTCTTCAAACATTTTAAAGAGAAAAAATTTATGTAAATGTGTCAACAAGAGCAAGCTCAATACAAGACTGAAGGGGCACTAGAATGAGAGAAAGATCTGTAGGGCCCAGGCTGGTGCAGTTGAGGAATCCGAAAACATTACGTCAACCTCAAGAGAAAGATCAGAAAGGAGACTTCCTCCAATCTACACTGACTTTGTGATAAGAAACAAAATCTCAGCTTTGGCCATAGCCTGTCTCTATCCTTTTGAAGATTATCTGTGCCCTTGTCCACTCTCTCATTCGTTCTTTTCCTCTTTCTCACCCTAATCACACAAATCACATCATGCAGTCAATGTGCATGGACATTTTAAATTTTTAAATTTTAAATTTTAAATCTCTAGACAGCTCTCAGCAGCTCAAGACAAGCCTGTAGGAAGGACCTTCTTCCATAAAGCCCAATATCTCAGAGATTGCAATCGCATCAAGAAGACCCAAGAAAACAGTTCTAAAAGGCCAGCAAGAAAGCAATGAATTCTCTATGATAAGAAGTTGGGAAAACCAGATATTCCTGGTGGATAAAAGGAATGCCAGAGAGGTAGCTCCAGGATTGACAATAAACGCCTCCTGGACTAGGGCCAGTCTCGGAGGAGTAGGATTTGCTAGTGCTGGGCTATGGTGAGGAGTCTGAAGCAAAAAGTGCAAAGGTTGGGGTGCCTGGGTGGCACAGCGGTTAAATGTCTGCCTTCAGCTCTGGGCGTGATCCTGGCGTTATGGGTTCGAGCCCCACATCAGGCTCCTATGCTATGAGCCTGCTTCTTCCTCTCCCACTCTCCCTGCTTGTGTTCCCTCTCTCGCTAGCTGTCTCTATCTCTGTCAAATAAATAAATAAAATCTTTAAAAAAAAAAAAAAGTGCAAAGGTTAGTTAACCCGGAGTAAATTTACCCCTCAGCATGCTTCTTTTCGTTAGTCCCATCCCCACACATTTTAGCCATGAGGCTGAGATTAGATTGGGGCCACATTTTAATCACTAAACTGCTCCAGAACAATAGGCTTCACCTGGCGGCTCCAACGTCCTAGAAGAATTTGAACACAGAACTAACAATAAAAATTCTGAGTCCTGTTGGATTTAGTGGAGGAAAGATGCAAGTATAAGCAGCCCTAGAGGAAGGGGAAACACCCACCACTGTGTCAAGCATGTGAGGAGTGATTTCTATCTTAAACATTACATTTGAAAAACAAGGCAGACACCTAAAAAGGGACTCCAACAGATTACCTGATAAAATTATTCACTCTTTTCTAGTCTGGTGAAAGCTGTGTTTTTCTAATCTTTTCTGTCTGCCTTGTAAATAGTAGTGGTTATTCCTGGGTGAATCTATTGCCACCAAGACCCATCTTCCTCTAATGGAATAGAAAACCGAGATTTTGACCAGAGTGCGGATTGGGGTGAAGGTGGGGGATGAGAAGGCATTCTGTTTCTGCTGATAGAGATCCTGGCATATGGAAGAGTGTTGGCCACAAGGGGGGTCACTCCCATGGCGTCTCTGTTACATATAGATATATTCCCTTTGGCTCATGAAGATTGGGTAGTTCTTGGAAGGTCTTAGGGACTGATTTTGTTTGTGGTAATGGTATTGCTTGTTATGCCAGATTCTAGAAAAAAAGACTTTAGCATTCTATGAAATACATTAGTACAAAACTATCTGATTTTGAAAGTCATACCTAAAGACTTTTTTTTTAACCTAAGAAATGCTCTGATTGCAACGTCAAGAACTCCAGGTATGCCAAGTTGTTCCTAGTGTCGTCCCACATTTCTGTCCAAAACATGGCATACCCTGTCTCTTTGGTCTTTTCTTTGTCTTTAGCCATGTATTAAGAGCCCATCTGGAGTCCTTGCTGGTCCCCTCACACTACTCTGTGTTTGTTTGGGCCCGTTCTTCCACCTGAAATGACTCTCCCCAGCTGTTCCGAACTGTGGGAGAAACTTCCTCATCTTCAGAGTTCCTTCTGAAACGCTGTCTCTTCCATGAAACTCTTTTTCCCCACAACTAGAATTAATCTCTCTCCTGTCTAAAGAAACCCTTTTTAAATATTTCATAGGTTTTATTTTGTCCTATCTTTCATTGTGCATTTGCTTTCTCCTACTGTATTGTGATATCCTTGAGGACCGCAACCATTTTGGCCCTCTCTGTGTGCTCTACCTTCCCTCCAGTGCCTTTAAACATGGTGGGAATTTATAGAATTCTGAGGGCAGTATTTTCATGGAGACTGTTAGTTCCGGCAAAGAGGAATTGTGTGGCCTTTGAGGGCCTGAGCTTTGAATGTAAGTGGCCTGGGGTGGAATCCCAGTCCAACCACTTAACCAGCTTGTGACCTTGGCTGGTTGCTGATTCTCTCTGAACCTCAATTCCTTCATTGGTAAAGTGGGAATAATAAAACTTCATGACAATAGGGTTGTTGTGACAAGTAAACGAGGCAAATGTAAAGCACTTGGCACATAGGAAAGGCTCAACTAATCGTAGCTATTTTTATTAGTAGTAGTATGACCACTAGCAGAGACCAAATATTCTCACCTTACATTAATCTGTTTAAACGAATTGGGAGAGAATGGGCTAGAGAAGAGATTTTGCCAGCTCTGACAATTCCAAGGACTCCTCTTTAAAGAACAAGATCTCCTCTATAAAGAATAACCATGTTATAACAGTGCTGCCCAATAGAAATAGAAGGTGAGTCACATATGTAATTTAAAATTTTTTACTAGTCACATTAAAAGAAGCAAAAAGAACAGATAAATTGATTTTAATGTATATTTAATATATTTTATTTAACCTAATACCTGAACTATTATCATTACAATGTATAATCAATAAAAATAATTATTAATGAGATACTTTACCATTTTTTGGATCAAGTTTTCAAAACTCAGTGTATAGTTTATCCTTATAGCACATCTCAGTTTGCACAAGCTGCATTCGAGTGCTCAATAGCTGAATGTCGAGGGTGGCTACCATATTAGAAAACACAGATTTGTAATATTGGATTTTAAAACATTGGCCTCATGAATGAATCAAATCACACAAAGCTTTCACTGAATGTAATTGGGATTATAGGACAATATGTTTCTCTGAAAATGAGTAGAACTGAGAGTGAACACTGGATTCTGGTCTTGACTCTGACATTCATTTGGTTGATTTGGGGCAAACCATTTGTTTTGCCGTGCTTCATTTCTTACATCTGTCCTGGGCCTTAGCTAGGTCACAAGGCCATATAAAATATGACCAGTCCCTCAGTCCAGTCTGTCTCGTCACCACCCAAACCCCTAGACCTAAGCCTGAGACCTGAAACACATATGCCCACACATCTTACCTATCATGGAATTTACTAGAATGAGGCAGCCTCTATAAGATTTATTAATTGAGGCATCACTAAAACTTGGGTTCTTAGAGTTTACTTTATGTCTTTTGTCTTTTCCTCGGGGGTTGTTTTTAGAATCTGAGTACTTTGAATTACCTGATTTGGTTGTTTCCGTATCTGACCCTGGGCACCCAGTCGGGGTCCAGGTGCTGGCAGTGGAGATGAGGAAAGGTGGAGGGGAAGGAGAAGCCAGAGGAAGGGCAAGCCTAGTGGCTTATCCTTCATGTGCCACATTGCTGTTATTTTCATCATTGAGATTTTATTTGAACAAAGGGTTAAAAAATTTTTTTAAACCCAGCCCTTGTCTCACCTTTCATTTGGAGGGCAGGGCCACAACATTTGCCAAGGTTTACACACCCCCACTCCAGTTTTAGTGTATTTTTGTCCAACGTCATATTATCGCCCTTCATTTCACCTGTTGATATTAAGAGATTTTTTTTTTTTAAGAACTGACTGGACTTAATGCAGTTCTAATAGAAACACCTTTCACAGCTGAGACCTGTTGACAGGAATGAACTGGTCACCCGGAGTTCACTTCACTTCAGCAGGTGTGATCTTGTGTGGGGGAGAAGTTGGGTGAGGAAAGAGGTTTGCCTTTGCCTCTTCTGTGACCCATAGGTGAATTGCCTCACCAGGCGACAGCAGTTCCCCTGCCTGGCCGAGGAAAATGGGATCCATGAGCATTCTGGTGGCTTTCTTCGCTGGTCTTTTGACTCAGAATCAATCCATAGACACAGCATTAGCAGAAGATAGACTTTGACTCGGGCGCATAGCACTAATCTTGAATGTATGTTTTAAAACATAAAATAACTTTATTCTGACCTTACCCCAGATCCCTATGACAGCATCCAATGACCAAAAATGATTTCGGCAGCTAAGGCTGATTTGTGTTCAAGGCCCAGACAGTTTCCACCATTCACCCTGTTTTCTCAACTCAAAGCTGCATTTTCTCTTGCTTAAAAAATTTGCATATTTTCTCAGTGCCTGTTTCTGACTCACAATAAACAATGCCCAGACCTCCTGCCAAAAAAATGTCCAAATGCGAAATAGTTGCTATAATAGTCGTTTTTGTGATGGCAACTTTGAGCTGTGTGCTTTTAAATTATAATTACTTTTTTTTCCTTACAAAAGATGTGTATCTCTCTTGATTGCTGTAATTATGATTCTATACCAGCAGTTATAAAAGATTCATGTCATTGCTGTGCTTCATAAAACCCGTGCCCTTCAATGAGCTTCCTTTTTGTGACTGTTTATGTGTTTGTGTTCAATTTGTGGCAGAGAAATCTAATGAGAAGCCATTAATCAATGAGAGCATATAAAAATTTGTGTCTTTAACTAAATAGGCAGAAGTGGATAAGGCAAGCCCATTATTGGCATTACACGATCTAGAATCATAGAATGTTAATAGGGAAAGCAACTTGAGGAAATAATGTAGTCCAACCTCATCCTACAGATGACATTCAAAATTGGGAGGGGAGAAACATGTGGTTTAGTGACTGAAAACACACGGGAGCAAGAATGGGGGACCCAAGTCCTAAACCTGAACCTAGCCCTAAGGAACAACAGCAAACGCCAACCTGACTTCGTCATTCATCTTGTTTTCAAGGACTATGGGTGGAATCCATGGATTGATGAGGTACCTCGGGGGCTAACTGAGGAAGGGGGACACTGAAATAGACCATGACACCTACCTCCCACCCATTCAATTAGAGTGGCCCCACTTGGATCTATTTTACATTGTAAAGACTGAAAAAGAAATTAATTGGCTTTTTTCCCCCACTTTTTAAAGTTTGATGTTTATTGATGTCTTTTCTCCAAGTCTTAGGATTAGAGAGGGATCGATGTAATCTCTTGTATGTATGGCTGTGTTGTCCGTTTGTTCATGGTGACTCCTCATGGAGGACCTTCTGTGCTGGTTACCGAGTATGCAGTGGTTGTATACACAGGCTCTGACCTCAAAGAACCCACAGTCTACAAAGAACAGAGTGGTAATCACTCTAGAGAGTTAAGCCCAGGGAGCCCTGGGAGCAGACAGGAGGGGCAATCAAGCTATCAAGGATTGGAGGGTGAGGAGGAAAAGGAGGAGGAGGAGGAGGAGAAATTTAGTCTTGATTTTCCAGAAAAAATAACAGATGGTAGGCCTTCCTTTTAATGTTCTTTACTCTCTTTTCTATCTATCTTTAATAAAAGCTACCAGGAACTTCTTTTGGAAAAAGATGAGAAACTAAAGTTTTTTTTTTTCCTTTTTTTAAGTATTTTATTTATTTTTTTAAAGTAGGCTCCACACCCAACATGGGGCTCAAACTCACGACCCCAAGATCAAGAGTTGCATGCTCTACCAACTGAGCTGGCCAGGTGCCCCAAGAAACTCAAGTTCTCAGAACCATTGTGAACTCTTGTCGCTCACTGACTGTTATCCTGGGCATACTGCTTAATCCCTATGAAACGCCATATCAACATCTGGGTATACAGGACTAGTAATAATAGAATATGCCTTAAAGCATTGTCACAAAGATTAAATTAGATCACATGCATAAAAGTCCTTATAAAACTGTGAAGCACTATATAAATGTTCACTATTATTGTTGCTAGCACACGGCCAGAGACTTTAATTCCAATTAACTTACATGATTTTCCGCAACTAAACCAAGATTCTGGTCCTTCAGAGGTTTGGCAACTGGGAGCAACTGGGAAAAAAGCCATTTCATAATATGTCACAATTAATAGCAATTGTGAAATCTTCACTAAAAAGTGGATCATCTTTAGTTTCAGTATGAAGAAAGTGTGCTCAATTTCTTTAAACCACCATGAGATCCAGTTCTCAGCTAACTTGTGATCATGTGGTTGGTGTCATTTCTCACCGTGAGTGGGTCTGTTTAGAGAGACTCCGCTTGTTCTTCCTCCCCCTTATGTTGGGATTCTCCAGGCCTCTGCCCTTGCTCAAACCACTTCCAAAGCTCCAAACAGTAGAGTATGTTAAAGGAAACTAAAACTAAAGCGGGCAGGCCAGTGACGTGGGGAGTACACACCCCATCTAATGCAGGAGGTCTTGCTCAATGCCAGCCTATCCCTTGAGGGGCCTCCATATTATGAGATTGTCTGTATTTTTCAACAGAAACTATTCCTTTTAATGTGGGTGTGAACTATCCCACTTGGTAAATGCTTCTCCTCACCTCCATCTCCTAACTCAAGTCTTCCTCACATAAAGGATTTACATCAACCCCAAATTTAAAATCACTCCTGTGCTTAAATCCTGGGCCTCGTCTTGCCTGGGAGTAGAGTTCAAGTTCTTTAATTTGGTGTTTTGGATCCTCTGTACATATAACGTGAAGCCGGGCCCAGCTCCTTCAGGGAACTCTGAGTCTCGTAGAGAGACCTGGTAAACAGGCCCCAACCCAGAATTCCCATAACTCTCTGTGGGGTTCTCCCCTTGTCCGCTGCATAATAATTACAGATGTGTGTCTGTGGGCTCCTTGAGGAAAGGGACTGGCATTGGGAGCACAATACTTGTTCAAGGTTTGTTGAATGAACGAATGAATGAATATGATAAAGGTTAATTATAATCCACCCCTAGAGCTGGGTTTTTTCAGGCTTCATCTGGGTTTAAAATAAACCCAGTCTGTTAAAAAAATCCAACTAACCAGAATTCAGCACAGATTTTTTTGTTTTGCTTTTTACATTCAAGCCTAAGGGAAAAAATTCGAGACAAAATGAAAGACCAACTACCACAAGTTCTGCTTCGACTGTAACTACGACTCTAACATTTCTACCCAGGTTAAATCAGTTCCCATTCATGTCTTCACGTTCTGTAATTTCCAAATCATAGGAGAGCTGACACTCCCTATTGATGATCCGAAAACGTAAGCTATGTGAATAAAGGACGACAAAATCTCTCACGAAACATGAAATTAAAAATAAAAGTAGAAAACATTTGGTAAAGGTTAAAATATTTTCTAATCCGTCTTCTTGTTCTAATTCCAGAATGCCCTTATCTTGAATACTGAAATTAATTGTTCTGTACTGTGTTCCAGCCCTTACTCGTTAATCGTGATCCTTCATACTTCAGACTAATGAATGGAAACAGTCCATTTAAGAATACGTTAGATTTGGTGGTTGTTACAGTGACATTTTTTTCTCAAAAAATATAAAAGAATGTATGTACGGCATACTTTACAATAGTATGTTCACAGAGGATTCTTGGAAGATTTTTCAAAAGGAGCAGCGTTTGCCCCATGTGATTTTTTTTTTCACTCTGGAATACCAAAATTAATATGATTCCCTGGCTCTGTGTCTCCTACCCAGAGTAGCTTGAAATGAAATCCAGCGCATAGAGTCTTGTTCATAATTTCTTTATCTTTCATTTATTTCACATTTCTATGAAGGAAAAAAATATTTTAATGCTTAAGGGTCTTATTTATGAAGTAAGGGAAGAGGTAGAAATGTGTGTTGAGTTGGGGCCTAGGTTGCCCCAAGGGCATTATTGTTAATAGCTTTCCCAAAGAGAAAGTGGTGCTTAAAAGAAGTAATTCTCGATATTTCCCCCCAGACTAAAACCTTGTAATTCAGATGAACTCTGAACTGAGACTCTTTGCATCTCATTTTCTCATTAGGTTTTATTACAGCCAACAAAACTTTCAGTGGTGAATTACTTCCCTTCTCAAGGGTACGCCAGACTCCCGTAATGTCTGCGCAAACTAAAATAATGAAATGGTTTTTAACCAAGCCTTAGGGATTAGAAAAAAGAAAAAAAGAAAGGGCAGTAGGGCCTTCTCATCTCTATGCTAACCAAAGTGTGGTTTTTCTAGTCCTCTTTGTTGCCTATGAAAAAACAGAATTTACAAACGGAAATGCCACTTGGCTTGAAACTCCCTTTAAAATCATTTAGAGATTTCTCTCTTAAGCTCTCTTAAAATACAAGTCACTTACACAAGAAATATGGACAAATTACTCTTAAACCCATGGCTCGGATAGGACTTAGGGCAGTAAATAAATGCTTTCAAATGTGCTCATGGTGTTAAGAAATGACTCTGCTCCATGCACCTAGGCCAGAAGCACCAACATAAAAACAAACAATTTCCTTCTAACACAGAAGATAGAAAAGCATTTTATTTCATACTTTTACATTACGCCGTCCATCTCTAAGAACTGTTTAATATTTGCTCTGTATCAGGCATAGGACTGGTTCTTGCCCTCAAAGAACTTATAATTCAGTCAAGAAGCCAAAGCTTAACATGATTTTAAAAAGACAGGATTAGCAGAAGACAGAGTGTAATTAAGTGTTAAACAATGTGGCACAGATGCTAAGTGACCTAGGAGATCACAGCAAGAGAAAGATCCCTGAGGGCTGGGACTGTCAAGAGCAAGTATTTTCAATAAACTCTTAAAATTACGCCAAATTTAAAAGTTGTTACAATTTGTTAAACAAATGCTGCTCGTTTGTAATTTTAAATCATTTACGCTATTCGCCCTTGCTTTCCAACCAGTTCGGAAGGGCATACACGAATCGGTTGAAGCTGGCAGGAGACATATCTTTAGACTCTCACTGGGTTTGCTAACGAGGGAAAAAACACACCTCCCTATTGGATGACAGACGCAAGAACGAAGCAGATTTTGCATGGAGAACACGAGATTTAATGAACAGGAAGACAGAACTCTGGCTGTCATTTTTGGTATGGGTTTTTGTTTCAAACGTTGTTCTTCATGCTAAACAAGTTCAAAGTTTTGGAGCTGAGTCAGGCTTAAAAAAATTTTTCCCCCCTTTTTAAAAATCTATTTCCACAGTCTATTTTCCTTTCTAAGAAAAGTGGGCTAAAAGTGCAATGAGAATTTTCTAATTCCTAAAAACGATGGCGCGGGGGCTGGGGGGGAGGCGGGGAGATACTCAGCATCCTTTAAAATTGAAGCATCTATCTATATAGCAACTTATCTTTTGAAATCACAAACCATCAAGTGTGCATTTACACTCTTGGTCTTAAAACACTTTTTACTTTATAGCTCAGCAAAGATCCTGGTCTCGGTGTGCGTCTTTGTAATGCAGGCAGTTTGAGCTAAATTAGATTTGTTAGAAGGAGAGTTAAACTGCTAACATAGAGGCATGCCTCATCTTGCGTTTTGAGTAACTTCAGGCAAGTTTGCAGAATTGTAGTAAGCATTTCTTTCTCCATACTTGCTGCGTTCTGGGTCTTCCCAAGAAACGTCAGTTATTCCCCCAATTCCAAAACGAGGGACTCTTTATAACAGTTGTACAACCAGGCAAAAGAGCACACTCTCATGTTTCCTTCAGGGGAGGAAACCTGCAATAAAGTGAGATATTTAAATTTAGCCTTAGAACGGTCCTCTTTGAACTGTTCTGATCAAGACTTCCAGCTTTCTGCGTGTGTGTGAGCTTTATTTTGCAATTCTTCCTGGTCCCGGTTTTGCATTCCTAGTGAAAGTGAACTGACAAAGCGTGAAAGTGGTCTAAGGAGCAAAACAAAGCCAGCAAGCATGCTTCTGGTGAGCCAAGATTAATCAATATTCCAGAAACCTCGGGTTTGCCCCCTCCTTCCCTGTGGTGTTTTCATTTTTCCCCACTCCCCCTTTCCCGGGCGCAGACTCCTCCCCTTTTCTTAAGTTGTCCTGATAGTAACTTGCAGTTTCAGAGCGCGTGCATGCCTTGCTCGCCGCGCTTGTGGCTGTGCCGTACCTGCTGGGGAATTCACCTTTCATTGCCTGCGGTCCCTTCCACCCGTTACAAAATTAGAAAAGGTAAGTCTGACGTCCTGTATTCCTGCTGGGCTTCGCTCCTGGTTGCACTTCTGCACCCGTGTATTTCGTTTCGCTAGCGGAGGAGCAGCGAGAGTAGAAAGCTAGCCATTTTGGTAGTTAAAGTCCACGTTAGTAATTTAATGTAACCAGCGCATGGTGTCTATTTATGCCGTGTCCGCGCTTAATTTGGAGTTGAGTCATTCGGGCTGGATTGGGTGTAGATGGTGGTTCCAGAGCCAGAAAAGAATCAAGGCTCAGCTGGTCTGTTTAAAAGGGACTGGAAAGGGAACCAGAGATTAGTGAAAAGGAAAAAAAAAAAAAAATCTGGTCTCTCGTGTCACCCCTCCTTCCCTTCTCCCTCAACTTCTAATCTGCTGTGAAGTCTTAAGCAAGCTGTAAGGTCGTATTATCACTGACCCCCACCTGCAATTTTATTTAAAAGTCAAAACTGTTAAGACGAGTCTTTTTTTCCACCCTTGGATTTGCCAAAAGCTTCGGAGGAGTCTTTGCTTCCCAGTTACCTCCCCCACCGCCGCACACGCTGGCTGCTTGCGTTGCCATGTACACACGTCCACAGACACCACTCATTTTCACTGGGATTGATCACGGGAAGGATTATGGATCACAAATCTTATAAAGCAGGAGGAATCCTTTGATTTCTTCAAAACAACTGATTTCCACCGAGGAGAGATTGACTTAGATCTATTTGAATAACCTAGGAGCACTTTAAAGAAACGGAAACCACACACTGTAATGTTTGGAATGAAAATTGGATTCATCTCATCTGTTCTAGAAATCCTAGATTTTGAAATGCCCAGAAGTCGCTGATGGTTTCCTCAGAAGACTCGATATGATTGCCACAAAGACAGATACTATTTTCTACTTGTAACAAAAATGGAAATGAATTACGATTTCAGATAATGTATAGTTAGCCTCAGAGATCTTTGCTTATTTCAGGGAAAAAACTAAAAAGGTGACCCTGTAAAATAGTCAAATACATTTCCAAAGTCCTGGGTATGTGTTCTTTTTATTGCGTTCTCTTCATGCCCATACTTACCAACTGGTATTATCATGTTTTTTTTCCTTAGTGAAGAAAATCGTTACTTTATTATATATCACAAAGCTCGGAAGGTGAAATATCAATATCTTAATTCATTTTATTGACCTGGTTATGTCTTCACCATGTACACGACATGAGCCATCAAGTAATTATTGAGCGCTTCCTGTGCATTCAGTTCAATTAGACATTTATTGAGGGTGAACATTGTGCAAAAAGCACTTGGCTAGGTTCCGGGGAGATGAGGGGGTGGGGTCTGCTCAGTCACACTCAGGGCTCTGATGAACCCTTTTATAGCCTCCTTGGAATGGGAAGGGCAAATTTTTTTTTTTAATAGAACACACAATTCTGTTTGTGTATATATATATATAACATATTTTATTGCTCGTATATTCTGAATTTATGCACATTTCCCACACGGGGTCCAGTAAAATATGCACATCCCAGCCTTGAAACCTGGCATTGCGGCTCTCTAGCTCCTGATTCCTACCCAGATCATGCGGTGTGCCAACAGCTTGCCCTGCTATGGGGCCGTCCTGATTCTCACCCCTGCAGGCTGTAACTCTTGTCCCTTCTCTCCTGGTTCTAGTTGTGTTCTCTAACACCAAAGAGGTCTGGCTTTCTGGGGGTGATTCCAAGACACTGAAGTGCAAAGAAGAGACTGTCCTAGAGAAGTAAAATATGACTAAAAGCAATGGAGAAGAGCCCAGGATGGGGGGCAGGATGGAGAGATTCCAGCGAGGAGTTCGGAAGCGCACGCTCTTGGCCAAGAGGAAAGTGCAGAATATCACAAAGGAGGATGTTAAAAGTTACCTATTTCGGAATGCTTTTGTGCTGCTCACTGTCACTGCAGTCATTGTGGGTAAGTCATTTGATAACAACCAAGAAAAAGAAAAAAAAAAAGAAAGGATCTTGTTTCTCTGGGGCATCTGGCTGCCGGAGCATATTATCAGATGGACTGATTGTAGGTATTCAAAATAATAGTCCAGGCTTTCGTCTGTATTGGAAGATTTTTTTTCTCCCATAAATGACAGTCTGTTGGCATGTTTGGAGCAATATATGGTAAACACATGTGAATCTGAAAGAAGCATCATTAGGCATTATGCAAATCAATTGATTGTGTGGAGAAAGGAAACAAATCAAATGTTTTCCCATCTCGTGTAAGGATGAAAGAGTGATAATTTAATCATTAGGCCTGAGCAGTTAAATAACAATAAAAACAAGCAGGCAGGCTAGATTTGGACAAAATGTAATCATTACACGATGTCACTTTCACTTAAAACTAATTTATACAATTAGCAAACCCAAAATGTGGTACAGGTTCCTAATAGTAATTATCTTCTAGCTGGTGCTGACTTGAAGCTGCGTATCATGCCTGGAGGTAGAGGCTGAGTCTTGTGTGTGTTTGCCCTCCCCCATCCAGTGACTGGAAAAAGTAAATTGAGAAAAATGTTGACACGGATCTTTTTCATTTATTTCTTGCCATAAATAGCTATCTGTCCCTTTTCAGCCTCTTAACAAATGTAGCATGTTAACAGCAATCTGTACTAATAAAACATTGTTTTGTTTGATACCTGAAATTATCACTTACTGCTTATGGGTGGCATGGATCCTACTTTAAAATATAGCTGAAGAAACTACTTACTTGGAATCTTTGACCGAACCAATATAGAAATCCTTGGGCTGGTAAACATATAAGCCAATGCCATGTTGTAAAAACTGTCTAACGTAAATTTCTACTGTGTGGCCCAAAAGGGGGAGGGGGCATTTGTGTACAGTTTTAATCTCTACCTTTGAGTTTGCCAGGATCTCCATCAAATATAAAGAGGTAATGACAATAAAAACTAAGAAAATTTTGTAGCGTGTAAATATAATTAGAACTTGATCCAAAAAAATAGGATTCTTAAAGTGTAGACAAGTAAGAATAGACAGGAGAATAGTTTGTCACAAGACTTTAGATGTATTCCATTTCAACATCTTTTGTTCCTTATAGTAATTGTTGGTGATGAATGACTGTTTAACTAATTTTAGAGATGTTCAGAGAGAAAAGGTCCTGATTGACTCAGGGAAGCAATGGCCTTCTTTAGTAGGTTCCCAGGTTTGTTGTGGTTTGCTTGGTGTTTTTTTTTTTTTTTTTTTTAAGATTTTATTTATTCATTTGAGAGGGCACAAGCAGGGGGAGGAGCAGAGGGAGAAGCAGGCTCCCCACTGAGCAGGGAGCCCAGACTCAAGGCCCTATCCCAGGACCTTGGGATCTTGACCTAAGCCAAAGGCAATGCTTCACCGACTGAGCCACCCAGGCGCCCCAGATTCCCGGTTGAAATACATTCCTGGGAGAAGTAGTTGAGTGCTGTATCGGTGTCTTGGAAGTTGATGTAAAATGCTTGAATGACAGTCAGCCAGCCAAACAGTAGCTGCTGAGTAATGAGAGCAAACATCACACAGTGATACTCCAACTACTTTCTCGGTGCTTTGCCTTTGTTAGCTTACTGAATCCTCAGACAAGCCTGTGAGTGAGCGGGTAGGTGTGACTAGTATGATCTTTATTTTATAGATGAGAATAGTGAGCCAGGAGAGATCAAGCACCTTGCCCAAAGTCATGCAGATAGTAAGTGCTAGAGCTAAAAGTCAGACTCGGGCTGTCCGGCCAAGAGGCTGTTCTCTTACCCACTTTGCCATCCTGCCTTCTTGCTCTGTGGACTGGTTGGTGTCTCGTGAGAGATGCCAGGAAGAGAAATGCTGCTGTGTCTTGGGAGAGGCCAGTTAGCAAGCAATGCTAGGTACATTCACATAGCATTGTCATTTTACTATATGATTTACCCAGTTAAATCAGCAGGAAACTTGTAATTCTCTGACAAATGATTCAGCCACATCCCTCTCATTCATTTAACAAATACTCATTTATTCTGCAATCTTACACCCTTAATTAGAGCTCAGTGTTACTGGCGTATGTTTGGAAAAGATGCAGAAACACGTATTCAAAACAGTGTTCTAGGGGGAATGAAACATGAGAGACTATGGACTATGAGAAACAAACTGAAGTCTTTAGAGGGAAGTGGGGTGGGGGAACGGGATAGACCGGTGATGGGCAGTAAGGAGGGCACGTATTGCATGGTGCACTGGGTGTTATACGCAACTAATGAAGCATCAAACTTTACATCGGAATCTGGGGATGTACTGTATGGTGACTAACATAATATAATAAAAAAAAAAAACAGTGTTCTAAACACAGGAAGAGTTCGATTTCTAGAACAGAAATATTTCAGTTAAAGAATAGAGGAAGGGAAACTAATAAAACCTGCACATGGGAGGCAGATTGATGGAGAAGCAAGTTCCTAAGTGATTACAAAGACAAATCTCTAATAGAAGGAAGATAATGCCAGGATTTAATAGTCCATTTTCTCTGTGAGTTCTGGGATCATTTTCTAGCCCAGTGAGGGCTTTCCTAACATTTGTGAGAACTGCAATGAGTTGGCTACACCGGGGTAGATAACTTGGCAGGATGTCCTCGTGGTTGGCTTTACGAAGGGAAACTGAAGAGGTAGGAAGTAACAAGAAGAAGGCACTAACACAGAAACACATAAAAAGAGCTCATTGACACACCACTGAGTCTACACCAAAGACTTGGAAAGGCAAATAGACAACTCAGTAGCAAACAGACTTAGGAAAGAAGGAAGAATCCGTCAGTTATCTCTTGGTGTGTCTTCCATTGAGGACCCAGTGGAGGCAACAAAGGCCCCATTTAGCTTGTCACTGGGTACCATGTGTACTTCAGCCCTAAAAGAATAGTAAGATGTCTGGACTTCAACTCTCTAACCCGTTGGCTGCTGCGTAGGAAAAAAACTGGAAAGATGCTAGCAAGGAAGAAGAAAAGTTATTTTTCCCAAAGAGGAGGTGAGAAGAACCAAATTCTTAGGTTTTAATCACTTTTAATAAAAAGAAGTCCTAATGTCTAATGTCATTTCTAAGCAATGTCAAAGTCGGAATGTGCCATGCTCTGACAAGGCCATATAATGGGAACAAATTTGCAACCTAAGAGAAGGCATTGCCAAGCGTTAAGTCCCTTTAAGAGGGTTCATTATTAAAGCATTAGATAAAGTGTCTCCCAGGGCTGTTGCAGACATCTGTCTGAGGAAAACCACACTGAGGAGAGTGGTTACTATCTTTCTCCCTCCAGGAAGCACTTTCTTGGTTCAAACTGTGGTAAGTGGGATGAGAGTGACCTCAGACACCTCACTGAAAGAAAGGGAAAGTCCTTTGTCGTGTTCAAGTCCTAGAATGCCCATCTGTCCGTGTCCAGGGAACAAATAGCACAATAAAAATGAAATCTCCGGCTAAAAATTTTTGAAGAAATGGGTCATAAGATCAGCTGCAAGGAGAAGGAAACTAAATAGCATTGCATAGATTGGAGGGTGGTTTGACTTGAGGGAACTCAGGAACCCCGCGGCTTCCACCTTTCTCTGCTGTTCGTCTACGCACACACCTTTTATGTTTAGGTTGTCCTTTATATGGGTTTGAGAAAAATTGGTGACTTTTCAGAAAAGAAAACATACTGACTAAATGTGTAGAAAGCATGTCCCATCATTCGCTAATGCTCTCCAGCAATGAATGTAAATTGCACTATAATTAGATGCAATTCCACGATATCTCTGAAGGATATACAAGGAAGTGGTCATTGTGGCAGCCTCTGGGATGGGAGCTGGGTATCTGGTAATGGGATAGAAGGAATATTACTTTCCTCTAAATAAGTTATTGTATGGTTTGAATGCTTTTTACCACAGTCATATATTATCTACTATTCTCTGTTGTCTGCTAAATAAATGTGTGGTTTTGTTTAAAGATCAGCAATTTAACAAATGCTGAATGTTTGGGTATCTGGCCTGTGCTATGAGTGGGGAGTCTCTTCCCCCAGCTTGTTTAGTAGGAGAAATGGATAAAATGAGATGACAGACAAATAGACACGGTTCAGAGGTAGTACCAGAGAGTTTTTAAATTATCTCTAAACATTTTTTAAGTGAGATCATATTATCAGTACTGTTCTATATAATACATGATTTTTGTGTTGATACTTAGAGTTTCTTCTTTCTTTTTTAAAAGATTTTATGTATTTATTTGACAGAGAGAAAGACAGCCTGTGAGAGAGGGAACACAGGCAGGGGGAGTGGGAGAGGAAGAAGCAGGCTCATAGCGGAGGAGCCTGACGTGGGGCTCGATCCCAGAACGCTGGGACCACGCCCTGAGCTGAAGGCAGACGCTAAATGACTGAGTCCCCCAGGCGCCCCGAGTTTCTACTTTCTTACTAACACCCATGTGGGGGGTGGTTGGGTGGCTCAGTCAGTTAAGTGTCTGCCTTTGGCTTGGGTCTTGGTCCCCAGGTCCGGGGATGGAGCCCCGAGTAGGGCTCCTTGCTCAGCAGGGAGCCTACTTCTCCCTCTCCCTCTGCCCCCAACTCATGCACTCTCTCTCACCCTCTATTTCAAATAAATGAATAAAATCTTAAACAAAAAACCATGTGGGCCCTGGATGTACCATGTGGGGGAAAAAAAGTGTGTGGCTTTTGATGAAGGACAGACGTGGATGTATATGCCAACTGTATGATTTAGTAGCTGTATGACCCTAGAGGAGGCATTTAACTGCTCTGCACCTTGGTCTCCTCATCTGCCATTACACATATTATATACACTGCAAACATTTATACTGTGTGCCAAGCGCTGTTGTAAGTGTTGTCAACACATTAGCTTTATTTAATTCTCAGAACAAGCCAGGGAGGGAGGTGTTCTTATTCTCATTTCACAGATAAGGGAACAGCTCAGATACTTTTCCCACAGCTGAAGCATATTTGACTGGGATTCAGATCCACCATGCTGGCCCAACGTTTAGACTCTTAACAACTCTTCTGAGTGCTGGTCCCTGCCCTCGGGACCTGTCCTTTCTCGTTTTATGACATCAGTTAGCTAAGGGTGTGCACTGACCCAACGACAGGAAAGGAGGGGTGAAATTGAGACCTCAGTACCCGAGGCACTTCTGTGTCCTGACAATTGCTTGCGTGTGAGCATGAGCGGAAGAGCTGGACTGCAGGCCTTTGGGTGACTTGGGTGACTGCGGGTGCCGGTGCGACCAGTAAGGGTAGAATACAGGAAGAAGGTTGGGGCAAGAATCGGAAGCACCACCGCAGAGATACAGTGCAAGAGGCTCACTTGACATGGAGATTTTGAGGGTATTTTGATGTTGAAGCTGAACCAGGACAGGTTCTGTCTTTGAACGTTAAGTGAACAATGATCAGTGAATCGGGTTGTCCTCCTGCATAAGCTACTCTGTGAGACTCTTCTCAGCACTGTTAACTCTAGGGCCTTTCTCTATGAATAAAGCGAGAATCTCCCAGAAACGCCATAGTGGGATTCCGTGCCTTGCACACACACACACTATCTAGCCGAGTCAGTCAGTGCAGTCAGACAAGGTTAGTGATGTGGTTAGCCGTCGGCTGCCGTACTCAAGTGATTGGTAACGGGACCAGAGGAGCCGACAGCTTGAGTTAGTGGTGCAGCCCCCGTGCAGCCCCCATGCGGGAGGCCTCTCTGCTTACCAAGAGACGGGCATCTCCACACAGTTGCACAACAGGAATCCAAAGAATGGTGAAAGATTTCCAGGCTGGGGTTTATGGTTTCTTCAACACTTCCTGGAAATGAGACGAGAGAGGGAGCTTCAGGAAGTTAGGAGAAAAGGTGACATCTGGGGTAGGCCCTCGTCTGGTGCCTTGGAGCTCAGCTCCTCACAGAGGCTCCTTGGGATCAGAGGGCTGGGAGGGAAGGGGCTAGGCCTCGAGCTCAGAAGCCGTGGACTCACCATGCCCTGCTCTGGAGAAGGGACACAAAGGTAGGGTGTAGGGACTAGGGATTTTCTTCTGCTTTGTCCTCTCCCCTAGAGAGCAGAAATACAGAAAAAAATTGTTGGGGACAGCGATAACACAAGTATCTGACATGTGCTCACGGCCAGCCTGGATCCTGGCCCTCAATTTCATTCTCGAACCAGGGAGCTGCCTCCTATCGTGGGGGTGTAGTCAGGACAGTACAGGGGAGTGGATCAGAGCTATGGAGTCTGGAGTCCGACACTTTGTCCCAGTTCTGGAACTGCGCCTCTGTTCCTTCATGTGTAGAATAGAATAACTCACACCTCTGCCAAGATTGATATCCCAGTTCTGCCACGTATAACCACGTAACCTTTCATAGTTTCCGTAAGGGCTTGGCAGCTAAGAGTATCCATAGGAACCGTAAACCCCTCATCTTTTGCGTGGGTCTTTGCTGGGGCACCAAGTGAAAATACACGCTGATTTGATGATGCTTCTGCTAGAGAACTGAGAGCCAGGGCTGTGGTGAGGACAGGCCAGGAAGGGGAGTAGATGGTCACCTGGTTGAGGTCTAGAAGTGGCCTCTGCTTCCTTGGCTAGAGAAGAGAGCCAAGAAGACTTGTAGGAAGAGATTTAGTGGTTGTAAAGGGCTTTGAGAAGCCGAGATGAAAGGCTTGGGAGTAACATACTGTCATCATCTGTCCCTCACCCACCTGGCCTCCTGAGCCGAAGCAGAAAGTAATCCCCCCAGCGCAGCCCTTATCACAGTAGACTGCTCAGTGGGGGGCTTGCCTGATGGTAGATGTCTCTGTGGGGCAAAGAGAGTTGTTGAGGAGATGTGTTCAGTAAATGTTGTAACCTGCTCAGTCGTGCATTTTTGTTCATACCACTTGGGACCAATCTGCGAGTTCACCACCTCCCTGGTTTCTCCCTTTTCTCCAGCGTTTTGGGGTCTACTCCCCGTTACTGGCCACCCCTATCAGAGTCCGGACAGGGTAGATGAGGAGTTCTGGAAACCTGGGAGGAGTGTTGCTAGTTCCTAAGAGAGTTGGTACTGGGTAGAGGGCGTGATGTGGTTCGAAGACTATTTGTGGATTTTATTTTGCTGTTTTCTTCCTGTTTGTTCAGATAATGAGAAAACTGAGCAGGCAACTTCAAATTTGTTTCTCTTTTAAGTAGGTTATCAAATAAGCAGGTGTGGGGAACAATTGCCTGCAGTAGCGATACCTTCCACTGTAGCGATACCTTCCACTGTAGCGGTGTCCAGTTTCCAAAGCGTTTGCCCAGTGCTCTCTCTAGCAGTTCGAGTCCCGGGCCCAGTCGGTGCTCCCGAGCAGTAGCTGCACGTGCCTGGAATGCAGCTGTGGAAGCGCTGAGAGTCTAAAGGTCCTGGTTACAGACCCAGATCTGCCATCAACTCCCTCACTTTATGATCAGGACAAATCTCTGGGCCTCAGGTTTCCTCGTCAGCAAATCATGTATTTGACTAACGTCTGCTTCCAGCTACAAAATTCTATCACTTAACGTCTGATTTGCCTTCCTCTAAAGCAGAATGTATGGAGTAAAGCACGACAGTGTTTTCTTTCCACCCCTTCATGCTGTACAATTGCAGGGACCTCTAGTCTATACCGTTGGTCTCCTGACCCGTTCTAGCCAGGCTCTCCCATCCACAAGCAGCCCCCTTCTCTCCCATGAAATTCTTGAGGACCACCATGTTCCTGCAGTCTGGGTGGGATAACCAGTGTTGGAGCCCGCGGGTGAGGCATGCTGAAGCCGTCTCTGCCCTGCAGCCCATCCCTCATAAATCAGAGGAGAAGAGCTGCGAGTTTTCTGTTTTTGCTATAGAGCCAGCAAGGCAGGGAAGAGCTACAGTTTCTGGAAAAGGCCGCTGGAATTTAAGCACTGTCTTTTCCAAGTTGTGCATTCCAGGTGTTGGAGCGCTTGATATTTATGGAACACTGGGGTGCTATCATTCATCAGCTATTTGGTCTGGCAGCTGGGTGAGCTGTATCATTGCCGTGAGGTGAGGAAACACACAAAGCACTTGAGGGCCTGAAGTTTAGAAACATTGTGTTTGCCGAGTATAAAAGTGAAGAGTTTTAGGTCAAGCTTCACTGCTACCAACGTTGCCCAGCGCTTACTCCCTAACCCAAGAATATTTCCATCACTGTGTCTGGTCAAGAGAGGTCCCTGAGTGGTTTTGAAGCCAAAAAGAGAAGAATGAAAGCCCCAAAACTAGATGAAGGAAGGTATTCCCTGGATGAATTAAGACAAGAGGGGGAAAGGCACTCCTTTTTCACTCTGCGTATCAAATCGAAAATTCAAAGGTAGATGTAGGAGCGGCGAGTTAAAAGCACCCTTAAGTTTTGAATTTCAAGACTGAGTCCCCGTCTCCAGAAAGGGCACCTCCATTCTTCTTATACCCAAAGAGACTTCTCCAGTTCTCCAACAATAATTCCAGGCCGCAGACGGCTTTTGCTTCCCAGAGAGAAAACAATGGGCTATTAGCGAGAGACTTTCTATTCAGAATCTTGTAAGATGAAGCTCATTTGTCCCTAATGAGAGAGGAACAACCACTGCCCTTCTCATCCTGAAAAGACGGCCCCTGCTTTTAGACACATTGCACCCCTGGAAATTTCATCTTTAAAGCGAGTAAGGCAAAACCCCAGCGATCCATGTGTTTTCTGGTGCCTTCCAGCTTCTTGTTGAATGTGAATGATGAATGACAATCGAGAAGGAAATCGTGAGTCTTTCAACAGACTCTTATTTATTTATTTATTTATTTATTTCCTCTTGGATTTGTTTTAAGGCACATGAAATAGTCATATAAAAAAGCTGAGACTCCATAAACTTCCCAGGGCTTTGTCCGTGCTGCCCTTGCCATGCTTTACACCGTCTGATGGATGATGAAAGAGCCTGTTACCTTTGCCCAGTGGTTGACAGGTGACTTTGCAGCTTTGGGGCACTCGTTACTCCAAGGGCTAATGAGTGGAAGCCAATGTGATCCTATCATGATTGAGTTCAAAGTTTTTTCAGATTCACTTCCTTGTCTCCAGGAAAAAAGAGAACTGTTTGGTCAGAAAGTGGCCCACTCACTAGAAATCTGAGCACAGCTAGTGACTTTCCTCTCCATGGCCCAAATTAAGTAAACTCAGTGTTAAAGCAAATTAAAGCAAGATTGAGTATAAACTAACCCAGACCCAAAGTGACTTTTTAGAAAGATCCAAGCATCTAGCAGAAATACATAGATTGGAATTCAAATTTTTTTTTTGCAAGTTTCGTTTTTATTTATTTAACTCATCTCTACACCCAACGTGGGGCTCAAACGCATGACCCAGAGATCAAGAGTCACGTGCTCTTCTGACTGAGTCAGACAGGCACCCTGAATTCAGCCAGATTAAAAAAAAAAAAAAGTGAGCCAATTATCTTTTTGGTTATTTATTTTGTTATTTTATTTATGAAATACATTTACATTGCCCAAAATAAATTCAAAAGGATATAAATACCTTGTTTCTTGTGAGCCTTTAGAATTGTTTTATGAGTATAAAAAAATACATGTCTATCCCTTTTTTGCCTTTTGCATGCAAGTGCTGGCATAATATATATAGCCTGCTTTTACGCCTTACTTTTTAAACTGTGCAATATACCTTGGACATCGTGCCTTATTAGCACATTAAGAGCCCCCTCCTTCTCTCTTGGGGGTGCAGTATACGGATGTACCTTCATCTATTTAAGTAATGCCCAATTGATGGGCACTCAGATTGTTCCCAGCATTTAGATATATTTGTTAAATGGTACAATGAATAATCTTGTACAACAGTTATTTCCCCCAGGTAAAGTGTGTCTGGCGGATACATCCCCAGAATTGAAAGTGCATTTACAATTTCTGCTCATTCATATCACTATTTTATGTTTTACCGGAAAGCAATGCAACAGGTACTAATGATTGGGCCTTTAAAAGACCTGTAGGTGTGGTGATGGGCACTGGGTGTTACACACAACTAATGAATCGTCGAACACTACATCAAAAACGGATGATGTATTATATATCAGCTAATTGACCATAATAATAAATAAATAAAAATTAAAAAAAAAATAAAAGACCTGTAGGATTATTTGCAAATTTAATTGCCATTTCACATAGCCTGTGTTAGTGCAGTTTTAGGAAGAAAGCACCAGGCTTTTCAGAACTCCTAGGGCTCTTCTGACAGAGTTGTCTTCTCCGAGTTGCTTGCCGTGTGGACTTGCCTGCATCAGTTACCCAGGGCTGGTTCGTCTGGGCAGCACTGGTAGAACAAGGCTGGAGCAGGTATTTCCCACCTCCAGCAACAGGAAATACCAAAGGACAAAAGAATGAGCCAAGCCAGGGCCCAAATCTCTGAAGGATGTGGGAACAGAGGAGTGGGGGAGGGTTGAAAGGTTGCCTCCCACAGAGTAGCTTCTCTCCAGGAAATGCCTGGAAGTTTGGGGTGAAACCAAAGACCTGGAGCAGCAGACCCCTTGAGCAGGTAAACTCACCATTACGCCCTTGCCCTTCTTGTAAAAATAAACTAATGGAACTTCATGCCCACCGGCTTCATCAGGCTTGCATGAGACGGACTTATGACTTCTCCAGCCTGGGCTACAAGCTAGCCAAGTTCTAAAATAGAAACTTCTATTTGATCTCTCAAATAATTTATTGCCTACCTACCATAATAACTGTAATGGCCAAGTTGACAAAGCATTTTCTGACGTATTAAAAAATGCTTTCCTATGCCTTCTCAAGGACTTGAGAATTCATGAGAAGAAACAAGATACATTCAGAGTAAGGCAGCTAAGATGTATAACGCTTTCAGTTTAAACTCAGAACCTTTCGCCGAGAATATTAAAGTTCAAGAGGATTTTACATACTGCCTGTTCTGATCTATCCTTCCCATTTTGTGGACAAAAAAAAAAAAAAAAAAAAAAAAGGGNAGGTGACATGATTTGAAGACGTGGGCTGTGGAAATGGGCAGACCTTCGTTTGCAACCCCATTCTGCCAACATCAGTCACTGGTCCTGTTGCCCAGAACCAGCAGCTTCCTCTTTCAAGGGTTCAGTCTCCTCATCCGTAAGAGGGTGATAATTAAATGCTGCAGGTTTGATATGAAGATTCAATCTTTAAAGTACCCACCGGCATCATTTGCTGGCAGCCTCAGGCCCAGAACCTCATCTCTGAAATCTCAGTCCATGACCTTTCTGTAGCCTCACACCTGCTCTCCTTCATACTCAAAAAAATCAACCCTTGTGGGAGAAACAGGAATCGGGAACTATCCCTCTAAAAACCTAAGCCCTATGAGAAATCGTGGTTCAGTTGCGATCCAGTTTCACAGATCACAAGAGAGAAATCACGGTTTCGAAGAAGGGGTGTTCCCGAGGGTAAGCTACTGAGCTCACAGAACACGGTGGGGAACGGGATTTCCTGTGAAGCGCACAGCAAAGCGATTCCTCCAGATCCCTCCATCCGGTACACGTGTGCCCCGGCGGCTGGGCACGGCTGGGCGCGGCGCGGGTCTTCCTGAAAGAGAGCTAAGCCATGCGGTTCGTTCGTTCATTCAGCAATGTACTGAGCACCTGCTATGTGTGAGGAACTGTTTCAGGGGCTTAGTGTATATCGCTGAACAAAAACAAATACTCAGGAAAGAAAAATCTGGATCCCTTGGAGCTTATATTCGAGGACGCAGAGACCACAATAAACAGCAAGCACACGAAATTAGAAAATTATATCGTGTTTTGGAAGGTAGTAAGAGCTCCTGAAACAAAGCCAGCCGAGGGAGAAGAAAGTTCAGGGTAGGTTGCAGTAAGAAGGTGACACTGGAAGTAAACCTGGGAACCGCTGCGAAGAGTGTCTCAGGCAGGAAGCAGAGCCAGCACCAGGCCCCTAGAGCGGGATCGTGTCTGATGGTGGAGCAACAACGAGGAGGCGGGGGGTGGGGGTGAGTTCTGAATCTGGCTTAGCTGGGGAAGCAGGCCAGATGCCGCCATCACATGGCTTTGGCTTTTACCCCATGTGACGTGGGGAGCCGCGAGGGGACAGAGAGGAACAACACTCTGACTTGGGTTTTGAAAGTGCCCCTCTGGGTAGTATTTCCGGTGGGGGGGCTTGCTGTAGGATGGCAAAGTGGAAGCAGGGAGACCAGTTGGAAAGCTGTGCAATAGGCCCCAGCAAGAAGGAGGGTGATGTTTGAATCTTGGAGCATTCTTCCTTTACAAATTAGGGGAAAAAAAGAGGCCTAGGAAAGGTCACATGAAGAGTGAAAGGCGGGGCTGGGACTACCATCCCAACATCATTCATTCGCCAAACATCTATGGAGCATCTTGTCTCTGCATGTGTCTACACCACACGAGGAGCAGCCGGATAAAGGGGCCGAAAGACCTTTGCTTGTGAGTCAGCCCCTAACTGTCCAGGGCCGCTCACTGGTTGAGTGTGGGTGGGACCCAGGACTTGCTTCTAACCAGTAGAACGTATTGGAGATGGTGGGTTCATTACTGTGCTTTTGTTCCTCATAGGTTGACCGTTGTCGCCTTGGGACAGGATAGTGCTAGTCTTTTGTTGTGACTGTTCCTACATAAATGAAAAGCTCCCAGCTGGGAGATAGTAGTATTTTGTCACATAAAACCAATGTGTGCGATCAGCACAAATTGTGAAATCGTCATTTTCCTTGAACCATCTTGCATTCAAGTGGATGGCAAGGGACCCTTTCTGGCTACAGATCCGCAGGCCAAGCTTATTCTGGTAGGAGTTCGAATGTCCGCTGCCTGGTTTGCAGTGTCAGTGTTAGAAGAGCTAGTTGGCTCATCCTGGGTGGACGTTTGGTAGTTTTCATACTGTGGCTTCAAAACAGAAAGTCTTCCCCTCAAGATCAGTGCAGCTATGACTTTTAGATTTCCTTTTGGTATCTGAGCCCTTTGGGGGGCATCCTGTCTTTTTCTGGAGAATTTTGTATAGTGAGCAATTATTCTAGAAAGCTTTGGTCTGCCAATCTGTTCATGACAGTTTGGAAATAGGGCAGGGGAACTTGAATAAAATTTTACTATTTCAAACTCCAACATTTATCAAAAGTTAGAAGTTGAATCGGTCCAAATTTTACTTCAAATTGTGCCTCATTTTTCTACTCTTAAATATTTTCTGGCTTCTTAATATTTTCAGTAATTTTATCTGATTAAATGTGGGCCAAATTCTTAAAAGATGTCTTTAGCTTTTCACTTGCTGTGCGTGTCTGGCTTTCAAAAGGAAGCGTGTGGTGATGTGTTCTTTCTGAGGCT
Organism: Ailuropoda melanoleuca; assembly: GCF_002007445.2. NCBI lineage: Eukaryota > Metazoa > Chordata > Mammalia > Carnivora > Ursidae > Ailuropoda > Ailuropoda melanoleuca. Next base: position 119,162,850 of record NC_048220.1, on the reverse strand, counting down.
CTGGTGTGCACATTGTGTCTTGGTTTAGGAAAGCGAAGTGATATTTAATCTACCAAAGAAGTGTTTGTTGTGTAGACTCTCTAGGGGAGACGGTGAACCCCTGAAGGACTCACTTCTTGAGCTTTTTGTATTAGGAGAACATCTTGAAACAGAAATGTGGCTTTGTTCATCGCATTCAACCAGCACAGTTCATTTTGATCACCTTCAGCGTTCCAGTTAAGATATTTCCTAGATTCCAAAAACCCGGTAAAACACCGGAACAGGAATGATAGAAGATGACTGTTGACTGAGAATGTGCAATCCGAATTGAATTGTGACATCTGTGTCTTATATAATGTCACCAAGATGCACACTACAAAGGTTACTTCAGCTGTAACAGATCCCATGGGGAGGTTATTCGGATTTGTATCGTTGTTTTTGCAGGGTAATCAATAATACAGGATCTGTTCTTTCGCATTAAAGACCTGGTGGCCATCAAGGTTTTTATTAGCTCTGCGAACCTCAATCGATGCGCTTCAAGGACGCGCAGAGTCCTCAGCTCTGCAGAGGCTGTGAGTGAGCTGCTGACCACAGTGAAGAAGGCCACCCCGCCCCTCTGCCTCTGATTGGCCGGAAGGGCAGAGAGTGGAGGGCTCTGAGAAGCCTGTGAGGATGTTTCAGGGAAGACTTCTCTCATCACTGGGCTGAACTGCTTACCCCAAAAAAGCAGTCTTCGCCTTCAGAGCATTTGCTTCTCTTGATTGGACACTGGTAGCTGGCTGACCTTCCTGCCCTGGCCTCCCCTCTAATGCTGCCTGGCAGAGCAACAGCCAAAAAAATAATGTCTTTTGTTTATTCATTCAACAAATGAAGGAGAAAAGCTGGATGTTGACTTCATTAAGGAACACCAACAAAACCTTTGCCCAACTCAGTCTCCATATTAGTTAAACTAATTTGAAATGGAGCAAAAAGGCAGGCGAAATATTGTGTCCTAAACTTAGACTCTTTAAATTAGCCAGGAGTACAGCACAGTAGGTGACAGTCCGGGCCCTGGAGCTGGACAGCCTGCTTGTGAAGCCCACCTCAGCCACTCACCTGGCATTGGGGAAGCAGCTGGACCCCTCTCTGCATTGACCATGGCCCAACTTGTACCAGCTGTGAGGTTTTGGCAGTTTACCTACCCTCTGAGTGACTCCCGTTCTTCATCTGTGAGGTGTAGGTAATACAAATCCTGGCCTCCATGGTTCCGTGAGGCAATGTGCTCGTGAGGACGCAGCGTCTTGCCTGTACTTGATGACTGCTAGCCCTTGTCCTCAAACATGGGCACCTGAAGCATGTTTTCACTTAATGTCCTTTCCAGCTTTGTTACTGATGGTTTCCAAGGATTACAATGTGTGAAGTGGGGTGAAGAGGCAAGCTATTTTAATTTATAAGTTTTATATAAGTTTAATTAAATCATTCCACTGAAAGGAATTGGGTGGAACCATTTTAAACGGTGACTTAGTACTGTTGACCGTAGTCATGGTCAACATGACTTCGTACATGTGATGACCATGTTGTGAGATCCTCAACAAATAAAGGGACCTCTGATGGGTTTCAGCATGTGCTGGGTGCCTTTGGGACATCTCTAGCAGATCCAAGATTATTACTCAAGTGCCAGAGTTCAGGGTTGGAAGTGCTGAAGACCCAGGAGCCAGGCTCCTTTAGAACTGTCCTCAGGCCCAGGCTACAAGGATATGTCTGTGTTTGAGAGGCATTAGAGTGTAGTAGAAAGCGCTCTGGGTTTTCTTTAAAATTCCCAAGTCAAGCCTTTACTAATTCTGTAGCCTTGAGCAAGTTAACTAGCTTCTGAGCTTCAATCGATGTATTCATTTTTAAAAAATAGACGTGACACTATCTACCTCATAAAGTTGTGATGAGGATCAGGCCACCATTGCTCCCATTAAGGGCTCAATAAATACTCCCCTTCCCAACATCGTCTCCTCTGTCCTAGGAGTAGAAATGGCTCACTTGGTAAACCCAGAGATAGTAGACAGACCAAAGCTTAGTCAGGGGCAAAACTGAGTCAAAGAGTATTTGTCACTCGAAACAACTCTTCTCTTCAAAGCTTTTGACCCGAAACTGTCCCTTATGAAGAAATAAATGGCGATTCCTATCTGCTATCCTTGCTATAAAGAAGAGCTTTAAGAAAATGGGGGTTCCATATTGGAGAATGTAAAGAAACTGAGACGTTCTAGACTAGCTGACGCCAGGACTACGCTTCCAAGCAAGAAGCCTGTTGACTGGAGGAACAGAAGAAAAATATCATCACCTCTTGAGACTTTGCCCCCTGGCTGTTTTTCTGCTGCTCTGTTAGATATCTATCTACCTGGTGGACTGGGTTAAGAGACATCATTCACCCACTGCCTGGGACTCACTGAGCTAGCCTACTTTCCCGCTTTGCACCTAGATGAAGATTGGTGGCACTGGATAAATGTGGTATTTGATGGGGGGGAGAGGAGAGAGAGTACATAGAGCTCCCAGAGAGAGAGAGTCTGGATACGGCTGGTGTGGCTGTAGAGAGAAGAATACAGTCAGTGTTGGCAAGAGTCAGACCTTGGGAAATGGGATCTAATGCACCTAGTATTTAGAAAGATTAATCCCTTCCTTCATCGACATTGACTTGTTTCTTGCTCCTAGAACCTGTATCATTGGCTGAGCAGCTGTTCTACCATTTTCTTCTAAATGATAACTTAACTTATTCAAATTTCTTAACTTTAATTTAATAAGTAACTTCTAGACCGGGCAGGATCCACTCATTCTTGGAAACAGTGTGTTGTATTTGAATAAATACATTTCTAATAACAAACAGCCAACTTAGATATGAACTTATAAAACCAAGACTGGTCTTTAATTGTTATTTTGGAGATACCTAAAATTCCTAATATTTTGACATGGTCAAATTCCAGATGACCAAAACGAGTTTCTAGAGTTTATTGTGCACATTTTATGTTATAATTAAATGACAGGTGTTTAAATGCAGTTAAAGTTCTGAAAACAATCAATTCCAGTGAAATTGATTGGAAGTAAAGTAAGGTTTATAAATATTTATTTACCTACTTATTGTAAGATGAAGCAGTTATTTCAGTGTGACTTGGTCTTTATTTGAACAGGCAGGAAAGAGCTAGATATTACCAGTGCCTTTTATAATTCCTATATGCTGTTGATGATGCCGTGTGGAATAATGTGCACTGAAAATTAGAATTCAATGCCTTACCCCAAACCAAGTTCCAGGAAGATTAAAGCTTTGATATTTTAAAACAAAGCCAGCAAACAGTGAAAGCAGGAAAAATGAATTAAAGATTTATCAAACTTGGGAGGAGAGAAATTAAAGTTTATAACTCTTGAATAAATCACCTAATAAAAAAGGTGTGCAGACCTTATTTTATAAAAATGCAAAACACCTTTGTATTTTAGAATAATAATAAATGGCCAGCAAATCAGAAAAATAGAGCAAATATTTTACACATAGGCAAAGGGTAATTATCTTTATTATGCAAGGAATTTATAACCAAATACATACGCACACACACATAAACTCCTCAACTATTAGGATTTAGTAAATGCTTGGAGAATATACAATTAGGAGAAATGATTGACCTCAATAGATGTTAAGTAAATTGAAAAGAAATAAAAAATACATACAATTTACTCATCACATTCACAAATTTTCTTTGTTTAAACAATTTTTATGAAAATTCTCTCAGCTCCTAGAGGTAGAGATAATACTAAAGCCTTCTCACTCACTAACAAAGCATTAAACTGAGGGGCCAACCCACTGGGAAAACAATTGATAACGTCAATCAAAGTCATCATGGTCTTCAATGCACTGGTTTCCTTTCTCTAAACTGCACTAAAAAAATATTCCTAGTTACAAAACAGGTGCATTCATCGTGGTGTTCTTCATAAAAGTGAAAAAATGCCAACCAACCTAACTGTTCAGCAACAAAGGAAGTATTAAGTAAATTTGGTACAATCATTGGATTCGATATCATGAGGCTAAAAGTGTTGCTTACGGTGACTGTATATGGAAAAGGGTATTCTGTGTGATTTCCCTATATTTAGCTCTATGAGAACATTCTGAAAAGAAACTCACAGACACACTAACAGTGGTTGTTTGGCTCTACTAGAGAGATAGGAAGTCGGTGAGGTGGGCAAGAGTGTCAGCTCTGAGTCCAAGTGCCTGGGTTTCAATCCTAGCTCTGTCACTTGAGTCGCTTTTTGACTTGGGTATTGAATAGCTGTTGGAATCTGGCAAGTTCGAAGTTCACCGTGATTAGATTTCTCCATCTGTACATTGCTGGTGAAGTACCTACTTCCAGGGGTTTTTGTGAGGATTAAATATACCAACACAAGCAAAGCACTGACAGCGCTTGGCGTCTGGCAGGAGCTCGGTGAGCGTTCGCGATATGCTGTTTAGACATGGGCAGGCTTTTGCCTCTCCTGTGTTTTCCAGATCACCTTTTCTCGCTTGAACATAGGATCATTGCATTGGGAAAACGCGATAAATATTTTCCTGAAGGCCCTGCAAACTGGATCAGCCAGATTTTCTAGTCACACAGATTGAGACTCTTACTTGGAATATCACGTTTATAATCAGAGAATGGATACTTCGTGGTTGCTGAGACCCAAGAAATGAAATTGGAGTTGCTGTGACAACTGAAATGAACTTTGTGCCTCATTTCCTAAGAGAAGAAGCCCATTTCATAAGAAGTTAGGATGATTCAGTTTCCTTAAAGAACTGCTTGCTTCCCTTAGAAAAACTTAGGTCTACCCAGTATTCTCTCCCGGTCCCCAACCTCTAGCTTCGAGATAACTCAGTATTTCTCTATAACTCACATGTTTTAGTAATAGCAGGACAGAATTTTTGAAAATACTTACAATACTGGAATAAGTAAATTTTCTTGCGCAAGTAAAGTAAATTAGGGAAAGGGGGGAGGGAGTACATTTATTCAATGTGTCTGTTGATTTCCGAGCACTTCAAAAGCTTTCGTGCATAATTTAATTTATAGATAAAGTTATTTTTTAAAATATATTTTAAAGTTCCAGGAGCAGAAGGAAAATTAAGGGGAAAATTGCATTCTCCTTCTCTTGCTCCTCCCTAAGTATTCAGGGAAAATTTTTGGAAAAAAGTCTCTGCTCATTTTGGAGCCTTCTTTTGCCAGCAACTAACAAGTCCGTACAATACAGTTGCCAAGGTGATATCAAGACCATGTAGACAGAAAGCATGGTGTGCAGACAGGGAGATGATGCAAATGGATTAACAATGTGAACAAGAGGAATTTTTTTAATTGGAAAAAAATAAAATTACACTACCCTTTGTAAGTGGTTATGTTAGCAGTCCTAACATCTGTTGTTACAAAGGAAATTCATCATAAGGGCTTTTTTTCCCCCTATATGCCTTATTCGCGGATACATGATTTGTCTCCTAGTTATGCCCCTATCTTTGTAACTCTGTACTAAGCCGTGTCAAAATGGGTTCTACTGCATTCAAGTTAGACAAAGAAATTTTTCATTTGCTGAAGCCAGTAACATTTTTTCTCTAAGCCCTACTGAAAGCCCTGGATTCAGCCAGACCCTTCCAGACTACAACCGAAGAGACAGGCATACCCCTTGCTCCTAAAGCAGCACAAGTATTTGCTGCTTAAATAAGTGTACACCTGTCTGACCGGAGTGACCCCCAGCCAAAGAGTTCCTCATTTCCCTAGGACTGTGACTTCGGTTTTAAAAAACACTCCGTTTTTCTCCTTTTTTCCCCCCCTCCAGGTACAATCCTTGGGTTTACCCTCCGGCCGTACAGAATGAGCTACCGGGAAGTCAAGTACTTCTCTTTCCCTGGGGAGCTTCTGATGAGGATGTTACAGATGGTGGTGTTACCGCTGATCATCTCCAGTCTGGTTACAGGTACCGGACGTGCTTTGCGGGTTTTAAGTGTGCTTACTGCAAAAGATCGCTTAGAAAAGCAAACGCTTTAGGTTTCCGCTGGATGCATGCTCTGTTCTAGAAAAAAAAAAAAGTCCCTTCAGAATGATGGAAAGGAGGCTTTAGTAATGCATGAATGATTATAACTCTCGTATTTTACCAATCACAAGAGGAAACGGATTTAAACCACCACGTAATCTGGTCTGCCTCACTACGAAAGAGGCACCCCGCTAAACACTACACACCCAGCCTTCTCTGACCACAGCGATGCAGTTGACAACAGCGTACAACAGGTCTGTTTTCTCACCCTCTTATCCCACCCAGATAACATCTGGTTGGACAGCCTATTAGCTATTGATGCAAGAATGCTTGTTCTCAGAGCCGCCAGGACTTGAGCGGGAGCCTTCTTGGAAGCCTCATCGAGAGGTAATGCCCACAACACACTCACCAACTCTGCTGCCACCAACACTTGATCTTTTCCTGGTGAACCCGCATGATTTCGTTTCCTTCTCCAGTTGTCCCCCACCCCCGTTAACCTTTTACGCTGGTGGGAGAATGGGGAGGGGGCGGGAGATTTCCCCATCTGGCTATTTTGTCCATCGACACTTGGATTTTCAGCGAGCGGGGGCTCTGCAGGGTAGGATTTGTTCTCTGTGACAGTCAGCTGGCAGTTGACGCCTGCACAGGAAATGCTTCAAGAGTCGTTTGTACGTGTGACTGGTGAATTCCAACAGAGCCAAGAAGTTGCCAAAAAAAAAAAGAAGTTATTATACATTCCTTCCTCCCCACTCTTCTCTTTCCCCACAGCACATCTCTGACATGGAAGAAAGAATGTCCATAGACACTGTCCCAGCAGGATGGTTTCTGGGTTTGTAGCTAAAACCCAGAACTCAGGTACTATTGACCTTGTTCTCTTTTCCACCCTTGGCTCACTGTCCCTCCTTGGGCACATCAGTCCACCTCTGTGTGAGCTGGCTCTGAGCATCTTTTCCCCTCCCAGGGATTCTCAAGGATATTTATAATCTCTGTTCAAGATCTCTGTGTAGTAAGAACTTCATAGCACAACTCAAAAGTCATGGGGCAAGATTCTGAGGACTGCATGCCTGGGAGGGCTAGCCTTACTTGGACAGGAACTATGTCAGCTTTCCCCGGTGCCTCGTGGATCTCTACTGGCTTCCACTTGTTCAGGTCTTTAAACAAGTGATTGCCTGTACAGGAGTCTCCCATTGGAGGAGGAAGTGCCCATAAATAATCATGTAGGCAGGATGATTGAGGTGCTTGTTTCTGAAGTGACCTGGCCCATTGCTGACCAGGGGTAATCTTAGCGGCCCCAGCTCTTAACTCAGAAGCTAGATGAATGCTGATGTGAGCTGACATTCTCATTTTATTATCCATGTATTGACATTTTTCTGGGAAGCAAGTTCTTGCAGTGGCACCGAGAGGGCAGAACGCACTCACATGTGTCATTTTACGTAGTGGAGCAGGGCATCCCTCTCCCCATCCCTACTGGCTGGCATCTTGTGTCGCTGCGGTCTTCCTGGACGGAAACTTAAGGGGTTCTGGATTCCTTTATACTGTCTCTCCAAGGGTGGGACCAGGGTTTAGAGGTTTCTGCTTTCTGGTAATTGTGCTAAAAACCCACTGTGTCACTCGTTCTAAGAGGAAAGCCCTCATTTGGTACAACTAGAGAAATATTACTTCCCCTTAGTAGCAATCCTACTTAACAGTTACCTCAAAGTGGATTTTCGTGATGTTTTCTAATACTTAGTACACCAACTTTATTGAAGGAATACAAGCTTTCATTGAATAATTTTACAGGAAAAAAAAAAACACACCATGATGCAATCCCTTCACATGGTTGAAAAGAAGTTTGTGGGTAAAACGTGGAAGAACTAGCAACATTTATAATATTGAAAGGAATTATAAGCTGCAAGCAACCAATATTAAATGAACTTTTAAAATGTAACCTAATTGCAAGTTGGGGGATGCTGCCACTTGGGACCATGGAAAGAGTCTCAGCCCTTTTCTGGGACTGTGTTAAGACAAGGGACATAACTTAGTTTGCTAAAGATCTTCTTAAGGTGTTAACCTCACAGCAGTAATTTCCAAGCTGTGTAGTATTTTGGATACTTATGATCAATTACGATGAATGATTGATTCAATAAGACTTTCCTTCAGGGTTTTAAATACAGTGATTCCAAACCGAAAAGGGGGCCAAGGGGTATGACCCAATGGGAATGGGAAGGGGGATCTTCTGCAAATTGCATGCATCCCTGGAGGACCCCCCACCCCCTGCCCCGTGTGTGTTGGGAGACGCTAGAGAATGTGGATAAAGTGTCGGAGAATGTGTTGCCTAGGGAGGGAACAAAGTCAGGGCCATTATTTTAGAATGGAAAAGCAAACTCGAATGCCTCCCGTGGTCAAGCTGGTGATGGTTCTGTATGAAGCTGCCCTTTCAGACTACCTTTTGTTTTCTTACTTTGCTAGAGCCATGGGTACACAGAAATAGTTTTCTTTGACAGAAGTAACAGCGACAAGTGTGATGATAAGTGTGGAAAGTGATCCAGCTGCAGAATAGTGTAGACAAAAGACGAAATTTTTGCCGCGTGTCAACCGAGACCCGAATGTGATTTTTTCAAGAGTCCAAAAATCTAAAAAATCTTAAGAACCTCCAGATTGTTCAGTGTTGATACAATTAACAGAACAGAACACTGCAAGGCAAACAAAGCTCATCTGCAGGCCCAAACCAACTCCTGTACCAATACAGGAGCTCAGGATTGAACGTCATGCTACTCATTGTAAGATGCACTGCTAAGGGTGCACCATAGAGCAGTCACTGGGTTTCCCTTACGGCCTTCTTCGACTGTTGACAGTCCCTTGCCAAAACTCCACTCGACATGGTATTACTGAACATTTATTGCCACCTAAACAAATAGCTATTGGAAGACTTCTCCTGTCCATCTTCTGGGTATAACCACGTCGTGTCAGATCTGTGCTGAACTTCCCTGCACCCGACAGGAAAACCAGAATCAAAACTTGGGGCTCATGCTCCCCTAGAAATATTTCCCAGTGGGAAAATATTTGACAGGCTCAATGCTTTCACGTCAAAAGTCCCAGAGTTTCTACACACAAAAATAGAAATGTACAAAGCCCTTATTGCATTTGTTGGATTAGGTACTCTGTTTTAAAAGATTATGTACATTTAATTGTATTAAATCCTATTTAAACTCAGAAATCTAAGTTAGGTTTTCATACTGGAAACATCCATGTTTGTGAATTGGGGCTCTAAAGCTCCAATAAGCCATTTTCTCCTCTTCCCAAATTTGAAATTCCAATCTTTCCAAATACCCTTGGTGTGTATTAGCATTCCAGAGCTGCCAGAGCGAAGCTGGGAACAAGCCTAATGGCTGGATTTGTACTCACGTACCTGTGTTTTTGAACAAGGAGAGTAAGTCTGTGCCAACACACCACACAATAAAACAGAGGTTTGGCGCCAATTTCTGTTGATTTGGTCAGCATAGGCAGACAAATTAGGTATTTCATGCCAGAAATATGAGTTGGTTTGGCTGGCTTAGCCTGATTAAATTTACTAGATAATAATTAAACTCCATTTCAGGTTGTGCTTTGTAGACATAACTATCACCTCCTCCTCCATCTTTTCAGAAAACTAGTACTTTCTTCTTTTCTCATCTAAATGTGCATTCCTCTGTGATCTCTTCCCTCAAACTGTGTCTCCAGCTTGCTTGAAGTGGGGAGCAACACTTGACCAATGATCTCTGTGGAGTTGGGTATAGTGTAAGTAAAAGGGGAGTTGGGGGGGGGGGAATGCCAACAGCAATAAAGTGGGAGCTGTGTCTGGGGCCCATAGTAGGGCACTCTGGAGTTGAGGTTATAAGATGAATGAAGTTTATCTTTTAACATTCATTCATACATTAACAGCTATTTTTTGAGCTCTTACTATGTCAGACACTGAGCGAGCCACAAGAGATATATGAATACAAAGATAACAGTCCCCAAGACGATGTATGTTGGGTGGAAAGGGAGAGCTGCCCTGCATCTCTGAAATCACACAATATTTTAAGCAAATCCTGATTCCAGCTACAAGGGAGTAACGCTGGTCCTCTGTTAGGTGACCTGTGTTAAGTGACCACAGGCTGAACTCCTCTGAGCTACTGGTTTGTTGCAGCTGATACAACAGCTGGCCCAAACCAAGCCAGTATGAGCAGAGGGTTGGGTCCAGGTTGGTGTCCCTACCCGGTCATGTGACATCTGGAGGACTAGGTTCAGTTCTGGGAGTGAGGTACAAGGGAGGGCAACCAGGGCAACAAGAAAGACATTTAATTGATTTAAGGAACATGATCCTACATCTGACTTTCTGAGTCATGGCATCTCCATCCCAAAGGTATGTGGCTACCATCCCTATTCTCATTTACTTAAAATGTTCTTGAAATCAACATACTTTTCTTCCAATGCTTTAAATCATTACAGAACGTTCCTGTTACTTGTCTTGTGAAAAAGATAATAAATTACAACGTAATAAAATTCCAGATTGCTACTATTGCCTGCCAAAGGTTTTGAGAGCCTGAGACCTGTGCTCTCATTGTTTAAAAAGGTGCCTGGTGGGGGAAGAGGGTGGCGTTAATGAGGTGTTAAATGCATTTAGTACCACAATAAGACTTGTCTTTCCTGTAATACAAGGACTGAAAGAGAATTGAAAAGAATGACTTTTCTTACTATGTGATTTAATGTTAATTAAGGAGGGGTTTCTGTCCCACCAGAATAGATGTATACCACTGTATTTACTCCACTGTGGAAACACTACTCTGGTCCAGCCAGCCTTCCAGTATCTCCTCCAAGTCATTGTCCAGCTTCTGCCTTAACATTCCCAAGGACAAAAGATCTTCAGAACCCATTTGCCCTTTCTTTTATATCCAAAATCAAACAAGTATTTTTAAATCCAGAGAAACAGACTGTACTTCCTCCTCCATGTGACAAGCTCTGTGACATGTCACATATTCCTTGGGCAGCCTCCTCCCCAATGTATTGACCAATGTAGTTGGTGGAACATAGAACTTAACCATCTTTAAGGCCAATAAGGGCTCTTTTGCCAGAGGGAAAAAAAGTACAATAAATGTTGTACCTCAAAGTCTATCCCTCCGGCTTCAGAAAAACGGCAGTTACAATAAGAATAACCTAAAGGTTTGTCATTTCTTTTAACACGAGAGGGCAAACAATGAGCTAGACAATTCCTAATCGATTACTTGGACGTATAAAGGGCTTATTAAGGGCTTGCAAAAATGAAAGCCAAAATCACTTAAGAAAAATTTAATAGCTTAAACTATTGATTGTCATGGCTCTGGGGTAAAGCCTACTTGAAATACTCCAGGCATTTATGTATGAGAAAAGGGACTGTAGATTTCTCTGTTTTCCCCATGCATACGTTTTACAGAAGAAACAAAAATGTCTGTCTTAGGTGGGGAGGAGATTCTTTGGGCCTCTCTTTCATTCTCTGTAAAAGGAAGGTGATAACAGTACCTGTGTCTTGGGTACCTAAATTGTGAGGATTTATGCCTGGCACGTAGCATGTGCTCAGTTAGTGGAAGATTTTGGCCATCACAGTAACATCAGTAAGAGCTGTCCTGGTGGTCCTCTTTGTATAAAGGCAAGTTCTAGAGCGAGAGGACCCCGCTTCCGTTGAGAGGCATGGCACGAAGCCTCCAGACTGCATATGTCTCCTGTGTGTGATCCTCGCCGCGATCACTTTCCCATTGAAGGTAAATTTAAGAAACCATGAAGTTAATCGAGTAACAACAAGGGAGCCAGAGAGAATTCCTTCCTCACCACTGGACGGGATTGGTTTCTGCCCTCCAGCATGGGAAGTGATTACCTTATCCCAGCTGCACAATTCTAAATATTTTCATTGGTTATACAATAGTCTTTCCTGAGTAACTCAGGCCCAGTGTGTGACACCCCGGATTCCACAGGGCCCCGAGTTCCCCATGCTGTGAGCAGAGCCTTCCCCGCAAACCAAAACTTGAGACAAACTGAGTCTCTGTCTCAACACGCATATAGTCTTCGTGGTGACCTGGAAACAAGCCAGCCAGAAAGAAGTTTCAGCCCAGCTCATTTAAGGCCAACAGGCTGGTCCTGCTTTATTTTCTCTCTAGAGCTGCTCAGAAATGTGGAAAGGGAGGGAAGGCATGTCCATTTAGAGAAGGAGGGGGTAGGATATAATGGGAAGACCCATCTGTGGAGTAGAGATCGTCTGGCTTTTTTTTTTTTCTTTTTTGCATCATACTGAAAGGAAATCTGGGTAATTATTTTTTAATTTTTATTTTTAAAAATTTTAGTGATTTCGGGGTTTTGTTGAAATGTAGACAAAATCATTTAAGTCTAGCTATCTGAGAAAAAGTCTACCTTTCTGTCACAGACAACTTCATTCAGTAAACACGTGTAGAGACTTTAAACATGCCAGCCACTTTCCTAGCATCTGAGGATACCACAACGAGGAAGACAAGGCCCCTGACCTCAAGGAGTTCCAAGTCGGGTTGGGAGACAGGCCTGAGACGGCAGTATGACAGGGTAGTGGTGACTCAGGCAGGATGAGCCCAGTAGGAAACAAAGGACACAAGGAGCAATGCGACCATCCCTCTTCCGGACTCTCCAGTGTTGAGGAAACTAGTGCTCCCTAGCAGGAAACAACAACGTTAGCGGGAGAGAAGGAGCATCTGTTCGGGTTGTTCTCATTGTTTTCCTCACACCCGACTCTTCCGCATTAAATGCAGTTAAGAGCCAGGGGTGGGGCCCTGCAGAGTTTCCCAGCAGAAATCACCCCCTCTCCCCGCCCCCCAGGAATATGGCCTCACGAATGTAAAGTCTGAGAGGAGAGTCTCCTGACAGGGTTTCGACCACAGACACTTTCCCTTCAGGAGGGGAGCCAAGGAGGAGACTTGAGGCTCTCCTAGCTGGAAGGCCCGCGGAGGTGATAACAGTGCAGCCTGGCACCAGGGGGAATCCCTCCACACCCCTGGAAGGCGGCTGTCAGCAGCCGCCTGAACATTCCACTCTCAGATGCTCCAAACTGTTGAGATGTCTGTCTCCTGTAAGGTCCTCCCAGTGGTCCTAATTGTGTCATATGGAGCAGTGAAGGATGACAGTTTTTCGAGTGATTCAAAGGCCACCTAAACACAAGCTGAGTGTCCCAGGTCTTTTGGGCCCTTCGCCACCCTGGTTTCCCTCCCCTGTACTCCACTCCCAGAATTGAACCCAGTGCTGCAGATGTCACATGATGGGGTTGAGACACTGACCTGGCCCCAACCCTCTGCTCACACCGGCTGGGTTTGGGCCAGCTGGTTGTATCAGCTGCAACAAACTATTGGCCGAGATGAGTCCAGCCTGTGGTCACCTACCCCTCAGAACTGAATGTTTCTGGAAATATGTTTGTGGTAAAAATGGAACAGTTCTTGAGTTGGAAGATCAGAGCCCACGGGTTCAAGGCTCTTTGTCAGATGCAACTTTCCAGAAAGTTGCAGGCTTGGACCTGCGTGAGTTGGGAACTCTTTCCTGTAAATTGCAGAAGCCTCAAGTTAGCCTGTGGTTTCGATCAGTTCTGGTTGGTAGGAAATTTTTGAAAGCTTCCTTAAAAAAATTAAAAAAGAAATTTTAAAAGCTTCTTGTAAAATTAAATCACTCTCTAAGAAAAAGAAATTCTCCCCCTTATATTACCAATTTGATAATTTCCTTCAAACCATTGTAGGACAATAGGGTTTGTTGGGGGTGTTGGGAATAGATGTTTTTCTTCTGTTGATGCCATGATGGCTTCCTGGAGAGTAAGTTACCTGAGGAATTCTGACTGGAGATTTATGCTCAAGGACTGGAAGTGGTGGGTGAGGGCTGGGGATGGGTTGCTTCTATAGTGAGACAGCATCTTCCGCACCGCTCACTTCTGGAGTTCACATTCTCAGAGTCTATACTGTCCCATTCAGGCTAATTAACACTACATGGGACGTAGTGCCCATGCATCACCCCTCCCCCGCAAATTCTTCAATTAATTGGTCTGAAATGCGGCTTGGGAATTGATGTTTCTCTCTAGCTCTCCAGATGATTTTACTGTGCACCAGGGTTAAGGACTACCACTTTATAGTTTTTCTAGACTCGTTCTTTGGGAGTATGACCACTCAGGTCAGGTTCTTATGAGTTCAGATACCCGGTCTTCCAGGAAGCTTTCTCTGGCTTTTCCCTAGTCCCTACTAATACATGCTCCCAAAGGCACAGCATTATTCATTCCATAGGATTTTAGTTAAAATCATTTAAATAAAATGAGTGCTTACCATTTATATGAGCAAAACGTATAGAAATACATAGAGCAAACCATGAAAGTACTCCCAAACACAGAGACACTAAGTCTCTTGATTCTGATGTGAATGGATTTTTGCTAGGAGAACTACTTACCCTGAAGACGTTTGGGAACCTCTGTCTGTTATAAAACACTTGTCTGGGGACACCTGGGTGGCTCAGTTGGTTAGGTGTCCAACTCTTGACTTAAGCTCAGGTCATGATCTCAGGGTCGTGAGACTGAGTTGGGCGTGGAGTCTACTTGTCCCTCTCCCTCTGCTCCTCCCCTCGTTCTCACTTGCTCTCTTTCACTCTTTCTCTCTCTCGCAAATAAATAAAAATCTTTTAAATAAATAGACTTGTCTGTGTCCCAGAAAGCCAAGAGAAAAGATGCCAGAGTGTCTACCAACAGAAAGACACATACGCATGCATGCATGCACGTACCCAGAGAGAGTGAGAGAGAGTGAGTTTGTACAGCCAGACAAGGCTTTCTGTGACAGTGTCATGGATTGTATGTCTCTAGGCATGTTAAGTACCCCGTCATCCCTCTGTTCCGTGTTTAGAGAACATCTCATGAGAAGCAGAAAGATGATTTTGGGGTGGTATTACTTTCTGCTGCAGGATTGATCTGCTGGTGGATGGTTCTGCTGGAATAATCCAGCCAGTTTTGAATCTGGGTAGAATCTGGATTTTAGGTTTTAAACTTCTTTTTAGCTTCCTCATGAAGATGATGTTTGCCTGATTATGGCAGATCCCCAGGCTGTAAGCCAGTGCGCAGTGTAAGAGTGTTTTCAAATGTTCCTTTCCTGAACTTCCTCGTGGGGAAAGAGGTTTTGCCATCTGTGTATTTATTTATTTATTTGCAACAGTTGCTTGAGTTTCCACCCAAGTTGTCTTCAGAGGAAAGAAAATTCCCCTAAATTACTAAGGGGGTTTCCTTTCACAGGGTGTTGGAGGAAAGTGGCCAGTTTGAGTTTTTTGACTCGGACAAGCAAACAAGTCAGGAGGAGCTGTTGGCTAATGTTTCAGAAAGTATTCCATAAGATCCACATGACTGTTGGTCTCCTAGATCCAGCCTGCTAAAACAACATCCATATTACTAGAACTTACCAGTACTTTCTGGCAAAAATATCTGTATGTATACATACACAGTCTTGTTTCATCTGTAGTATCCCTGGGGCGCCTCTCCGACCTACACACGGGATGATTTTGAAGCAAATGCCAGATATTTCATTACATTTCTAAAAGCAAAGGGAACATAAGATAGGCATAATATTTTAAGATGATTTTAACATGTTTAATGTTTCTTTAATGTCCTATGCTGCCCAACAACACGTACACACATACCCCAAGAGCTGTCAATCACTTGAAGAAAGTTTTGTCAACCAAGCACTTTACTTTCTTTGCATTTAGGGTACAAACTCCTGTACCGGTGCTTTACATTGATTACCAAACTCTTTTGCAGCCAGAGCAGGTCTTTAGTAGGGGATGATGCAATAGGTGTTTATGCTATGAAATTTGGGGGCACAATCTTCATTACAGCATAACACAAGTGTGTGTACGTGCACACATAGCTTTGTGTATTTGTTCTTTTTTCCAAGGTCCTTCTAACTCAAGAAAGTCTGTCAGTGCCTCAACTGTTGGTAACTCTTTTAATTTACAACTTTTCCAGAATTTGTTCCTGTACTAGATTATTTCTAGGTAAGCTATAATACGAATGCAATGTTCTCAAGGGTGTGTGTGCTAAGAGGTGAAGTTGCATTATTTTAAAGCTATCTACCAAAAAGCCTGTCACAAAAGATTCCCAAATTTAAGGAAAAAAAAAACCTTAATATCAGTACACCTGACCTACACACTAAGTATTTAAGAAAAAATGGAAACGTTAGTGCTTCTATACTGGAATCTTGCCATGTTTTTTTAATTTTAGAATTGAGTTTGGGAGTCTTATCCTGGGATGTATGCTTAATGACATATCTGCAAGCATTCCTTTTTGGCAGGGATCCCAAGCACAGTTTTAGAGCCAGGCAATGTAGTAGTTCTTAATCATATTTAGAAATAACAGACTGAAAATTCATAACACTTTTATGGGTACATTAAAAAATGTTTACATATTAAATTCTGTATGATATAGGAGCACATTCACTATAAGACAGTATGGCTCTCATGCAGTATAAGGGCAAAACTAAACATATTTCCATGTATAAGCTGTTAACCTAAGCATGATTGGCAATTTTAACTTCTCTAATACCATTTAGGTATAGTATTTCATAGTTTTCAAGCCCTTTTCAGATCAGTAAAAGTCAAGAAAGCCTTAAGAAAAATTTATGGTGGGGGTGCCTGAGTGCCTTAGTTAATTAAGTTCCAGCTTTTGATTTCAGCTCAGGCCATGATCTCAGGATCATGAGATCGATCCCCAGGTGGGACTCTACGCTGGGCGTGGAGCCTGCTTAAGATTCTCTCTCCCTCTCCCCTTCCCCAACTCTGCGTGTACTCCGTCTCTTTCTAAAGAAAAGAAAAAAAAATTTATGGCGGAAAAATTTTAAACTGAGAGAATTCAATCGACTGACTTTATTCATCACTTTTCCCTCTGAATTGAGTACCCAGTATCCTTTGATTTTAGCCGAAAACATTGGGTTTAGCTTAACAGAACACAGATGTTCAATGGGAACATGGCTTGAAAGTCTCTATAACTTCCTATTAAATAAACATCTGAACAGTAACGTAACAACTACCAAGTGAGGTCAAGTGCCTGATACATCACATAAGTATGCTTTCCTTATGTGAAAGAGTGTTACATAACAACATGTATCAGACTTTGAACTGCTAGAGACTGTTGCTGTAAAACCTTTGCCATCCACCATTAACCTCCCTTGTTCCTGAGAATGATAGAAGCCAGGGGCGCCTGGCTGGCTCGGTTGGAGGAGTGTGAGACTCTTGATCTTGGGGTCATGAGTTTGAGCCCCATGTTGGGTGTAGGGATTCATGGCTGGCTGGCTGGCTGGCTGAATAGATGGATAGATAGATAGATAGATAGATAGATAGATAGATAGATAGATAGATAGATGATAGACAGACAAAATGATAGAAGCCCTTTTACCATAGAGGGGGAGATTCTTTATCTCTATGAAGCCTCTAAAATTATTCATTGGTATTGATAGATTTAAGCTTATCTTATTTCAAGATAGTACCTTTTTTTTTTTTTTAAGATTTTATTTTTAAGTTATTTGTACACCCAGCGTGGAGCTCAGACTCACAATCCCAAGATCAACAGTCACATGCTTTACTGACTGAGCCAGCCAGGCTCCCCCTAAATATGGTTTGTTTGGATTTACTGGTTTCTTTTTGATTTGTTTTTAAGTGAACTCTATACCCAATGCAGGGTTTGAACTCATGACTCCAAGATCAAGAGTTGCAGGCTCTACCAGCTGAGCCAGGCAGGCACCCCCTTCAAGAAGGCACTTATTTTTTAATAGTTTTATTGAGATATAATTCAGATGCATGCAATTTACCCAAATAATGTGCAAAATTCAGTGGCTTTTAGTGCATTCAGAGTTGGGCATCCATCACCACAATCCATTTTAGAACATTTCATCACCCCAGAAAGAAACCCCAGACTTCATAGCCATCATTCCTTAATTACCCCATTTCCCCAGCCCCAGGAAACACCAATCTATTTTCTTTCTCTATAGATCTGTCTATTCAAGACGTTTCATCTACCTGGAATTTTACAATACACGGTTCTTTGTGATGGGCTTCTCCACTTGGCATGTGTTCAAGGTTCATCCATGTTGTCACACATCTTAGTATTTTATTCCCTTTTATGGCCACATAATATTCCATTGTGTGGACGTACCACCTTGTATTTATCCATTTATTAGTTGGTGGACATTTGAGTGGTTTACTTTTTTTTTTTTTTTTTTTTTTTGNTATAGTGAATAATTTTGCTGTGAACATTTATGGGCATATGCTTTTATTTCTCTTGGGTATATGCCTTGAAGCAGAATTGCTGAATCATATGGTAACTCTGGCACTCTTTTGAAGAACTACCAGACTTATTTCCGAAGTTGCACTATTTTACATCCCCACCAGCAGTATATGGGGCTTCAAGTTATTCCACATTCTTGTCAGCACTTGCTAAATTTTTTTTCTTTTGCTTTTGCTTTTGCCCGTAAAAATCTATGTTTTTACTTTTGAAGTCATAAGATATGTAGTCTGGGTATTATAATTGTGCATTTTCATTTCAAAAATAGTAAAATTCAAGTGTGAAGTCTTTGGCTATATTAAAATATTATTGAAATCCTTTAGACTATATGTAGACTAATCAATTATAACTTTTTACATTAAAATATAATATGTTCATTTCTTGAGTTACAGTGGATAAAAATCTAATATACTTCACATTACTGAACTGTACATTTTAAAAGAATTAAGATAGTAAATTTTATGTCATATGATTTTAACACAATTTTTAAAAAATTCTTTGATTAAGGGAGGTGTAACGTTTTAATGTCAATCTTTTGGAAGGGGCACTCAGAACAGTTGTTTGCTCATCGTTCTAACCTACCGCGGTCACAGTTTTTACACAAAGCTTTCAACATACATCACACACTGTTCGAGTCATAGAGCGGTCTCCCTGTGCCTGGATTTCACTTCTGGAAATGCATAGTATAGGTACTTGGATTAGCCAGAATGTAAGTTCTCGAGGGCCATGATCAGATAATCTCTCTAACTTGACGTTTCCTCAGCCACCCCTGTGGTTGCCTTGAAGAGGTGCTCGGGGGTGAGGTTGGGGAGGACACAGACTGAAACAAGAGAACCTCTGGATGACATAGCCAAGCCCCCCGACTCAAGGAACATGGATGCCAAGACTGGAGTGCTGAGACTGGAGTGGGAAGTAGATTTTAGGAGCTGTCTCAGCAGCCTGGTACGTCTCCATTTACGGAGTGGCCCCGTGCCCCACTGGTGCAGATTCTNAGTAGACTGGAGTGGGAAGTAGATTTTAGGAGCTGTCTCAGCAGCCTGGTACGTCTCCATTTACGGAGTGGCCCCGTGCCCCACTGGTGCAGATTCTGTTCAGATCTTCTACAGTACTATCGAATTACATATTTCCTATCCCAGGTCAGTAATTTTCAATCCAGAAAGTAAATGTTTGCTTTCCCTAGGTGTCTGCATTTGGGTGATTACAAGAGCCCCTCAAGTTATGTTTTTCGGACACTTCCTTTTTTAAAGCACTAGTAAGACCTCAGATCCAAATCTTAACTCTGCATCTTTGAAGAGTAACTTCTACTGCCCTTTAACCATCAGGGAGAGCCAAGGTGGTGTTTGCCAACTGACCATTCTCAGTTAATTTGAGGATTGTCACGTTCAGCTTCCATCTTATTTCTTGAATTCCCAGCGGTGAATTCTACTTTTACTTGATGAGCTAATTTGTCATGATCCTCATTATTGCTAATTTTTATGCCTGAATAGGGCTACGGCCCAAGCAACTTCTTGTGTTGATATGGACATCCTTTTACAGAGATAGACATAATGTATGGACTAATTAGAAGTCATTCCTTTGTGTTCTTTAAAGGAAACCCCCAAAGACTCTTTGGTATAAGCTAAATTTAAGCCAGTGAACACTTCTTCAAAACAAAACAAAACAAACCAACAAAACCACGCTATATTAAGGGAAAACTAAAGCTGGTTGGGTCTTTTGAAGTTGCTATCAAGGAAGGCAGCATTGGTTCTGCTGGCATACACAGGATGGGTTTTTGGTTTAACCAAGGGAACTCTGGAATTTAAAGAACACCGATAGAGTATGTATGACATGAACTATCCTTTATAACAAGGGCTGGATTTTTTTCACTAACAATTGGTTTCCTCTGTTTATTTTGCTGTTTCAGACTATCCTTTCTGTGTTGAAATCCACACAAGGGGCATAAGATTAAAACCCTCAAAAAAATAAACAAAATATCCCAAGCTTTTTGGAAATCTAAATGTTAGACATTGTTCGGTGATGTCTGCCCCCTGTGGTTGGACAGAACCACACTCTGGTATGTGAGTCAGCTTTATTCTTCAGCCCTGTGAGTTGCTTCGGTGGCTCGGGGCCGGAGTGCCCTCTCCAGATGCAGGCTGCACAAAGGCAGACCGGTGTCTCCGCTCTGGGTCAGCTCTGTACTCGAGGTCCTCAGGAGGGGCCCCCAGCACCGTGCTGTGCAGCGGTATGCCCTTGTTGACGATGACAGTGTCCCCTCCCTACTGCGACAGGGGAATTGGATGGTAGAGGGAAAACGATTTGTGGCATCCTACTTGCGGTCTCTTTAAGGAGAAGATTCCACTGAGTGGTTCCTAAGTCTTTGAAAACTTTGTATCTCAATATTTCTTCTTGCGAGAAATCGAAATTACATTACCCATAAATAATGCTCGAAGAGGAATTTTTGAGGGAGGAAAGAAAAGTTCCTTGAAACTTCGCAGGTACCAGTAATTCCTGTGGGGTACAATTTCGTGTCTGGGGGCAAATCAGAGATCCCACGTTCATTGTGCTTTTGGGGATATAAGAGTTAGGGATAGAATTAGTCCCCGGGGATGTTTCTTACTGAAATTATCTCTGACCACAGCCCAAAATGCATCTATTCTAATAAAATATACATCCCACACGTTATAGAATACGTGTTTGTGAGAGTTGTGATAGAGTTAGACTGTGCCTACATCAGACTCACATGGGAGATGGAAAGAAAGCTTCACAATTCTGCACTGCTAAGCTTTAATTTTCATTTGTTGTCTTCGATTACCCTATTGGAAATGTGTAGTTCTTCCTTGGTCTCTTCAAGAATCTGATTTGATCATTTTCTTCTTAAAATATTTTATGAGTCTTGTGAGTACTCAGCAAGCACTCACTGTTAACCAATTTCTATTTTCAGCCACATGCTGATCATCATGCAACTTATTAAGAGGACTCGAATGAAATAATTTAATTGTTTTTAATGTACAAAAGGCAAAATTAGCTGCCATGAATTACTCTGGAGCAAAGCATCCGCGATCCTTCCAAATGTTTTCATTTTCGCCATTCAGTCAAGATGCACTCAAATTCAAATGTATCTTTGTTAAGTAAACATTTTCTTTGGCATTCAGAAGTCCCAGCTTTGCTCAGGAAAGAGTATGAGAGAGAACAGAGATCAAATACATTAGAGCGAATTTAATCAATTTTACTTTGTTACATTATTCCTGCCAATCTACCCATTGGTCTCCTTAGCACGAAAGAGTACATATAAAAGTTAATATTAAATCAACGATTTTTCATGGAAAGAGATTTTTGTCAGCAGCAGAAAAAGGCAGATTGTGGTCAAATTTTGACCGAAAGGCTATTTTCTTAACAAACATCCAGACTCCAATCACCCATTTTATTTTATTTTTACAACTGAAATCAGTTTTTGAGCAAAGGCAGCAGTAAAAACCATTACTGTGTTTTAAAAGAGAGGAGTTTCTTTTTTTAATCACAATTTATCACCTTAATTTCATGCCTTTTTTGTTTCTTGTTTTTGATT
>NC_048220.1:118669877-118841045 GCF_002007445.2 Ailuropoda melanoleuca | reverse complement strand
ATCTTTTTATTTATTCGACAGAGATAGAGACAGCCAGCGAGAGAGGGAACACAAGCAGGGGGAGTGGGAGAGGAAGAAGCAGGCTCATAGCAGAGGAGCCTGATGTGAGGCTCGATCCCGCACCGCCGGGACCACGCCCTGAGCCGAAGGCAGACGCTTAACCGCTGTGCCACCCAGGCGCCCCTAAACATCTTTCCTCATAGAACTTTTTCGTTGTATAAATTTTCTTGGAATAAATTTCCATGAATAGTATAAAAGGGTTAAAGGATTTTAACCCCATTTGCTGTGTGTTATATAGTCTACACAAGTTAGCAGATTCTGAGTGTATACATCTCAGTAAACTGCAAGCAGACCTACAGAACTCAAAAACAAAAGCCTGAATCACTCCATGTCATCTCAAACACCTTATGCATAGCAGTTAACTCCAAAAGGCATTGCTGTGGAAAGCATTGTGGAAAGCTTGATCTTTTCAATAATGATCATGAGTCAAGAAGTTATCTTGTTTTTCTTGGGGGATGGGTTCGGGGGGTTGGGTTTTTGTAGTTTTTTTTTTTTTTTAAAGATTTTATTTATTTATTTGACAGAGATAGAGGGAACGGCCAGCGAGAGAGGGAACACAAGCAGGGGGAGTGGGAGAGGAAGAAGCAGGCTCATAGCGGAGGAGCCTGATGTGGGGCTCGATGCCATAACGCAGAGATCACGCCCTGAGCCGAAGGCAGATGCTTAACGACTGCCACCCAGGCGCCCCATAAAATGCATGTTGTGACCTGATGCACATATACAGGCACATATTAACAATCCCTATACTATAAGCAAAAAACTGATGCTTTCACTTTCATTTTAAAACAACTGCTAGTCAAGACCCACAAAACTGATTTCACAACATGCTTATGGGCCATAACTCGCAACTTAAAAATTGCTGCTTAACATTGAAAAGGAGACTTGCCAGTTCTTAGGTTGTAATAGTCTTTGTGTAGCGATTATATAATGGTGCTTTGCATTAGTTTCAGTATTTCTCAAAGACCATCAGAAAGAGAATAGCTGCAGATTTGACCCTGACCACCCCCTCCCTAGCCAAAGATGAATAACTACTAGTCTTCCCTTAAAAAAGATCCTTTTTTTTTTTTAATTTTTAAAAATCCTGAATAAGCATTATTAGGCCTCCAGCCAGTACTGGGGTTGTCTCCGCCTCTTTATCAAAGTCAAGGAACTTTATACCAGATTATCTCATTGTGCATGACTTCCATTTATCCTAAACCATCACAAAAAAAGCAACTTCTCTATTTCCCGACTCTTTTCTTCTAGAGGAGGTAGTCTACCTGATGCTCTCTTCCCTTAAATTAAGACTTCATCGTCAGTTATAAACAGATCCTCCCTTCTTATTACCCTGACGACTGTTAACAACTACGGTAAAAAGCTGTGTTTCATTTCCCTCATTTTCACTCAGTGAAGGAGCCTTAGTACTAAAAAAGTAGAATCTCCTTTCTCCTAGTTTGCTATTGCTCCTTCCAAGTACAGTTGATGCTTGAACAACATGTAGGCTAGGGGCATTCACACACACACACCCCCCGACACACACAGTCAAAAATCCGTGTATAGCTCTTGACTGCTTCTAAATTTAGTGATAGCCTAATGTTGACCAGGAAACCTTAAAAATAACTTCAAGTCGACTAATACATATTTTGTATATTACATATATACTCTACTCTTACAATAAAGTAAGCTAGAAAAAAATGTTATTAAGAAAATCATAAGGAAAAGGAAATACATTTACAGAACTATACTGTATCCAAAAAAAAAAAAATGGCATAAAAGTGGACCCATGCAATTCAAACCTGTGTTGTTTAGGGATCAGCTGTAATTGCTAAAATACACATGTCAAAGTTCTTCCCCTCAAGTCATTGTCTTATGTCCTCAGTGACACCAATCTTCCATTTCCCTATATTCACTGAGGATTTGTCACAGGCTTCCTCTTTACCCCTATTACTGCCATCAGGTTATAACCTTGGGGTCCCTATGAAAGGAACATTCAATGTCCTGGTCTCATAGTTGAACCACACATTTTTTTAGTTTCTCTTTAGGTTGTTGCTTTTTGTTTCTACCTCCCAATTGTTAACCATATTTCAGAACTATGTAATCTGCAATTTATGCTCCTTGGGTGTACTTCTTAACAGTGGCTTCGAATAAAGAAGTAGGCTTGCATATAGGAACCATTTCCACCAAAAAATACGTATCTTCAAACCATATTAACCTTAGGGTCACAAGATGGGCCAGTTGACAACATACACTACTAAATTTTTATTTTCTTTTGCATCTCATTAAAGTTGAAGATCCACTTGATGCTACTCCCCTGTAATTTGTATAGGTTATTCTAAGAATTATCACAGAACTACATTATACCTAAGATGTTTTTGATGACTTACGTAATTTGGAGGTTTATGTGAGTTTCATGGTTTGTTTCTTTTTCTTATTTTTTTTTTTAAAGATTTTTATTTATTTATTCGACAGAGATAGAGACAGCCAGCGAGAGAGGGAACACAAGCAGGGGGAGTGGGAGAGGAAGAAGCAGGCTCATAGCAGAGGAGCCTGATGTGGGGCTCAATCCCATAACGCCGGGATCACGCCCTGAGCGGAAGGTAGACGCTTAACCGCTGTGCCACCCAGGCGCCCCTCATGGTTTGTTTCTGAACATGACTGGTTTCCATTGTCTGAATCTTCAGTCCTAAAGAGTTCATTAATTGAGGTGGTTTATTTTAATCTTGGGATTGCTTTTCACTTAAAAAAACAAACCAGATACATTGTTAGTTATCAGACTAGTGACTCTGAGACTTTTAGTAGTTTGGTTTTAATAATCTGCTAAGTGTGCTAATATGAGTGATTTATACTTAAAGTCCAAGATTACTAAAATGTAGTGCATCTAAAAGTAAATGAATTCTTTTAGCCTTATGAGAGCTAGGAAATAGAGGTGCACTATGTCTGTCTGTATATCTACAAAAGCTGGAAGTGTAGTACTTCACAAAATTGTGACTAAATGACATTGTCTCCTCAAGCCAGTAACTTGAAATTTTATGGTAATTCACACCTGATATAAAGAATAAAGTAACAGAGATGGGAGAAATGAGGTGAGAAAGATAGTCATAAAGTACTAGCAATCTGAAGTTTTTAAGAACAAATAACTCCACAAACAACAATAATTTATAAAATCATTGTGTTGAGAATTAGACATTATTTTTGCATTTAAAGGATTATTTCCTAATTCAGGGGAAAGAACATAACCAAATATATCAGAGGCATCATTTGAGGTACTCACTGTTTATTCATATCTATTGAAGCTGAGTCAGTTATTCAGTCCTTGATAATGTATTTAAATATGCTGATTTTGAGTATAGGAAAGTCAAACATTTTATCTCTTAACCTTTGTAATCAAGGGACCTGGGTGAATCAATTTATAAAGTGTTTTACTAAAAGGGAGAAAGGATGTTTAATTCAGAAAATGCATAAACCTGTGGAATAGGTGTTTCTATTCACAATGAAACAGGATTCAGTTTTGGAGGATGGTACATTGAGAGACATTACCCATTGCTGGATTTTTTTTTTCTTTCTTTCTTTCTTTTAAAGGTTTTATTTATTTGACAGAGAGAGAGGCAGCAAGAGAGGGAACACAAGCAGGGGGAGAGGGAGAAGCAGGCTTCCCGCTGAGCAGGGAGACCGATGCGGGGCTTGATCCCAGAACGCTGGGATCATGACCTGAGCCGAAGGCAGACGCTTAACAACTGAGCCACCCAGGCGCCCCTGGATTTTTTTTTTTTCTTAAGTTGGGTCATCTTCAGAAATGAAACATTTGGTATTTGAGTTATGGTGCTGTAACTTTCAGAGTTATACAGAGGTTAAAATGATCTACAGACTACAAAAGCTCTTAAATTTGATAGCATTCTTTTTAATTTAGGGAATAAGAGGTGGTAAATTACAGTGAATAAGCTTTGATGCCTGCTTTATCAAATATAAGTTTTCTGTGTCTGGCTATTGTGAGGATTTTTTTTTTTTTTTTTTGTAAGAGAGAAAGAAGAGAGCAGACTCCTTGCTCTGGGGATATAATAAACCATTGTAAAGAGTTACAGGTACCAATACATATATTGACCCTTGACTTTTTTTTTTTGTATATTTATCTGCAGGATAATTTTAATTCTGGTTTATTAGTATCAGGTCAGATATGTCTCTGAGAATGAGAATTTAGTCTAAGCAGAACAAAATCAGGGAAATCTTCTTTTTAAAAAATTTCATGATGGACTAAAGGCCAAATACTTTGGGCTGTCTGTATTTAAATACCCAAAAAGGTTATGACATTTTAGGTAGTACAAAAAAGAAAGCATTTCCATTTTTTAAAATTTGGGAAATGTCTTCATTTGCCTATAAAATATAGCAATTCAGAAACTATATGGGAAGTACACTTGTAAGTGATCATAGGAAATTATGAATGACAGGCAATCAAAAAGCATTTATTGACCATTAATATATACACACTTAATATTATAGGTCATGTGGAAAGAGGAAGATAAATACTAGAAAACATGATCCTTCCAACAAAACAACCACACATTTAATTAGAGGTGTTCAAGACATTAAGGACCTTTTTTTTTTTTTTTTTTTTTTTTAAAAAGAGAAAGGGAGGGCCATACAGAGAGAGAAAATCCCAAGCAGGCTTCCAGTGTGGAGCCCAATGCAGGGCTCAATCTCAGGACCCTGAGATCATGACCTGATCATAAATCAAGAGTTGGATGCTTAGCTGACTGAGCTACGCAGGCGGCACCCCAAGACATTAAGGACTTTTAAATGAAATGCATAGTGTGTTTACCTGGGGTTTGATGTTATGGACAATCCAAAGCTAAAGTTGAATACTAAAAAGTGGACCTCACTGATAAAATACAGTTGAATTAAGAAAGCTAGCACGGAGTAATGTTGTATGATTTGAAAGTGACACAGATAGGTATACTCAACATTATTATGTCCCAGGATTCTCGGCAGTGAAGTCTTTGGAATATTACCAGTCACAAGTATTACGTCTTTGTTGGGTAAAAATTTTTGCTATGTGTGTCCTTAGAAGAATAAAAGACTAAAAGTTAACTGAAATAACTCCATGGTGTTGAATAAAAGTTGCACAAAGAATAAAAAAGGCTTATTCTTCCATCGAGATTAATAATTTATGTTTTATATTCTTAAATTATTGGGATTGTATATTGAGGCTTTGAAATTGTCTTAATCAGTACCCGTTCATTCTTGTCATGATTTATTTTTATCCTGTACATAAGTACTATTATCATTCAAATGTTGCAGTGTTAAGGTTGATGTTAGTTACTAATATTCCCTGCTATAAACCACTAAGGTACTCTTTGCTCCCAATTTCTAAAATTTAGCAGGTAAGACATCATTTTTATACTTCCACTCAAAGATTTACAAGGGTAAGTAATTTAAAATTGTCATCTTTAATAGTCATCAAGGACAAATTATCCTGAATAAATAGCTTTTGCTACTTCTTTGCTTTTAAGCTCTCAGTAGGATATAAGAATTTATTTTTTCATAGCAACTGTTAGTGTATTTGTGTATATGTGTGGGATTAAGTAGTCAATATTATGTTAATGTTACTCTGTTGCTGTATTTTTATCCTTAGTCTTTCATGGGAAAATATGAACTTATTTCATAATAAACTTGAATTTACTATTTTTAATTATAGACGTTTACATTTTAATATTTTTTTATTTCTCCTGTCTTTCATGTTTCTGTTCTCTTCAGTATAATGCATTTATTGGTTTATCTATTTTAGGAAGTTCTTTGTAATACTAAAGGCATCACCACGCCTCTCAAATAGACAGTGATAGATAAACGCCACAGTACACAACCCAAGAGCATAGAGGAAGAGAAGGGTATGATAAGTGTCTTCCAGCTCTTCAAATTTGCACTGAGAGATAGTATTACTTTCAAACTAACTGGTCCAGAACTCTGTAAAACAAATTTGGGTGCTACCAAGAATGCGAGATGAATCTCTTACTACATATATACTGGATAATGCCAGTGGATCTCTTGTTTTAGAAAGTTTTTAGTCCACACAGACAAATGAAGGCATTATATCAAAAACTGATGATGTAACTACCCTTTTTATGTTTTTTAAGTTATTATGTAATGATATATGTATAAAAACTGCATTATCAGATCAGGTTGAAGCCTATTAGAGTCTTAAATATGTGTTTTATTAAAATACAAAGCTGGCTTAGAAAACTTATATAAATACTAATATTTCATTTTTATTGCACTAATATAGTTAAAATTTCCCTTTTATCTTCAGATTTAAATTCTTTTCTTACCTTTCATTAATAGGTAGTATAGATCAATCAGTGTTAAAAGAATTACCCCCCGAACTTCTGGCAGAAATTGAATCCACCATGCCACTTTGTGAACGTGTGAAAATGAATAAACGCAAGCGTAGCACAGTTAATGAAAAGCCAAAATATGCTGAAATCAGTTCAGATGAAGATAATGATAGTGATGAAGCTTTTGAATGTAAGTATCACATAACTTTCTTTTACTTTAGAATTAAGCAGATTGATGTGTTTGTCTCATTCATAATTTGGGGGGGGTAGGAAGAGTACAGTGATTTAATTCTTTATAACATAGTATAGCAAGTTTTTTTCTTTATACTTAAAAAATGTGCGAAAGATGAGATCAGTTGGCACCAAGAAAAAAAATTTAATGAGCTATAATTAGTGTCAAATAACACAGGTATGTGTCTATATTTAGCAAACATTTATTGAGCTCCTGTATATGCTAGGCACTGAGAATAAAAATACAAATAAGATGTGGCCCCTGTCTTTGAAGAGCCTTCAATCTAATGGGGGAAATATGTAAACAGTTGTAGCACAGTGAGAAAAGTACAGTGATTGTAAATCCAGGATGCTATGGGAGCACATTGGATTGGCATCAGGATTATACTTGGGGGTTCAGGGAATGATTACTGGAAGAGGTGACACTTGAGTTGAGTCTTGAAGGACACATAGGAGATAGCCAGGTAAAGAAATATTTAAAACCATACTATCACTAAATTATGAATGGATTAGCCACATTGCCAATTAACTGTGTGGTTTGGACCTGGCTTCTCCTTTTTGCCCAGCTGTGTCCTGGAATTCCTCCCTTGTTTCACTGTTTTCCAGAGCTGGCTTCTTCACTACACAGCTACCTCTCTACAACACTGTGATCACCTGTCTTTGCACTAGACTTGCTATACCTCGCCTGTCTTCCTACTGGTCCACTGAAAAAGTTCTTCTCTTTTATCCCTATCTTCCTTCTTCTGGAGCAAGAGAATTGAGCCTAGCCAAGAGGGGTCAGCAACCTTGTTTGACTTAAACGGCATTCAGTGGAAACAGACTATGGGAGATCTTCACTTGTGTGCCAACTGACTTAGTCATTATGACCAAAAGAAGTGGGAAGACCACCAGTGTGTTCTACCTTTTCCACCTAGTTTCCGTAGATTGAGGTGTGACAAGCAAGGGCAGGAAGGACAGATGCATGCTGCCAATTTTAAATGTATATTGCTGATGGAAATCCTTTACCTCCTCCAAAGTTTTCGATGTTCATTTACTCTGATCTTCTTTAAATTGTGAGCTCTTGAGCTATGAGGAGTAGACTATGAATACTGGACAAATATGAACAAAGTTTTAAAATTGAAATAAAATATATAGCAAAGTTAATCTGACATTTAATTATATGTATATTTGTTATAACTTGTTATTATCATGAGATGTATTTACGTGCAATATATTTCAATGGCTAAAGTTAATACTTTTTTATTATAATCAAACATTTTTGGTCATATGGGAACATATGCTCTGGAAAGGGAAAGGAGAAAGGAGATCTGGTGGCCCAGAAACTCACTCCCCTTTATATACATACCTCTCCTTCACTTCTCCTCCTTCTCCCCCATCCCCAAAACATCACACATTTCTAAAGGGAATAGCTAAGAAGGAGGAGTTCCTTAATTGCAGATTGATTTCAAATCACACTTCAACTCCATTTAACGGAGAGTGGGTCCCTACGTTGCTAAACTGATGAGAATTTTGAAGCTACCTCACAGTTAAGTAGAAAGGATAGCATGATCAGAAATGCCCACCAAGTATAAAATAGGGGAGAGAGCCACACATGCCTTATGTTTGTCGTCAGTGCAGCCACTATTCTTTTCCTTGCTTTCTGTTATGAGAGCTGTCATTTCATCTTATGGGAGCACATAGTGTCATCTTAAAGCCACGGATCCTGTTACATCTATTCCCAAGTATGTTGAAAGCTGATGTTAGTTAGAGAACCTCAGCTTCAACCTGCTAGGTGTAAGAACTTTCTCTGGATTTTTCAAGAGACCACAGAGTAGCTTCCTGTTTTTCTTAGTTTATTTCTATATAAGTAACTATAGAAAAATTGGCTCTGGAGCCACTGATTTAAGAGATGAAAGAATTTCAATTGGTCGTTGACATAAATAACCAAATTGTCATTATACCACAACAAAAACGGTGTAGTGAAAATATAGTATAGTACAAAATGTAGAAGTATTATGAGAAGATAAGCACAAGCATTATGATGCTTTGAGAGACTTTTTGAAACTTAAGGTTTTGCTGCAGTTTAATCAAATTGGTTTCCTAAAAATCGAAAACTAAGGCAATTGTTTTGTTTGAAGGATGGAAGAAGGGTTGAGGGGTAACTTTGTTGGGCCACATAAATTTCGGTAGCCATAACACAAATACAAGATCATTGGGTTGCTGGAGAAGGAGGAGGGAAGACATAAGCTAGGGAGCAGTGTAGGTGAAATTTAGAAAAGAAAGGTGGAAGACACTCAAGGCATATTTTACCTACCTGTCTGCTGAGGGTCCTCCCCTACTTCTTTCAGGGTTATGAGGGCAATAGAGAAAAAACAAGTAACAGTGAATTGGTGAATTCCAACATACTGTATCATAGAAGTTGGATGGGTTTTTTTCTAATTCGCCATCCTATTTTTATCCAAATTTCCTAGAGTTTAATGAGTGTGAAACAGAAATCTTCAAGGCCTATAAAAACTACCACCAATACAGTATATTGTATGTTCTTGCTAACAATTTTAAGATTTTTCAAGCGTTTTCTAATAGAATTGAATGCTTGAAATGGATTTCTTATGAAATTAAAATTCAGAAGGACTAAGTAAGTCATATTTGAGGTCATAGAATACTACTTTCTGCACATTTCTGAACAAGCTTATTAGTTGTTATTCCTCATATTTGGTAGGTATTTTAGTACTTGTTGAAAAAGTAGTGAATGCTGCATAAATGATCTGTTTCTCTGACACACACACTTTATATTAGTTTATACGGCAGCCTCTCACTAAGGGAATGTACTGGGGTGTACCCTAATTGTAAAAGGGGGGACGTCCTAATTCTTCCTCATATTTCATGTCAAATTTATGCCTAATTAAGAAAATCATTGGAGATTTGAATATATGCACTTAATTTTTTTTTATGAACTATCTTGCTATGCCAAGCTTATGACCAAAAAGAAGAGGAAACAAAATTATCTTTTTCTGTTCTGCTATTAGTAGATTGAACAGAAGGGTCCAGAACCAGAAACCAAACTAGATTCTTGAATAGGAGGAGCTAAAGCAGTGTGTAAGGGTAAGATTAGCCAGGGTACAGACATTGCTTACCCACACCTAAAGGCACTGGCGCAAGCATATATAGAATGCATGGGCCAGAGGTTGGCATCCTTAAATCAAAGGATTTAAGACGACTCAAGCAAGAGATTTTTCTTAAGTATTTGGGTATTGATCATAGTTAGGAATTAGAAATAGAAGCCAGTTCAAAGAAAGCAAGGGAGTCAAATTTAGTTCAACAGACTAGAAAATACTTCATTGTCACCAACAAGTGGTCAAAACAACAAGATCCCAAGATATAGGACACATCAGTTCTCTATCCTAGTTTTAAGTTGGTGGTGCTACACCCTAGAGCAGGTATGGTAAATATTTGTCACTTGTACTGCCCTCCAGCTCTCACAGGACAGACATTTTTAATCAGTCTTTCTTGTTGAAATATGATGCTTTCTCAGGGAAATATGCTCTAGGCAGCTATTACCAGTTGATCAGAGTTGATGTGTCAGATGAAATCTGTTTGCCAGTTCTGCCTAGAAGTTCCTGTTAGTGCTGGTATTTTTAATGGAATGCTTAGACCCTTGGAAGGTTGGGGAAGGGACTGAAGGTAACATATATAAATATGTTTATGTAGCATATATAAGCTTAAAAACTTTTCTCCTTGGGTTTAAGCAAGTACATTGCTGGAGAACTGAATTCAATATATGAGTATTTACAACTGTACAGATTTATTCTATCTCTGTAGGTCTGTGATGTTAGATTATCAGAGTCTATTGAATTTATACCCAAGTTGTGGGCTTAACTTGGCTTTTCATTGTTGGTATTCGTGGTTACTCCATATCCTATAATACTTTCTCAGAAGTTTACTTTTCCTCCAAACCCTGCTCCCATCAATAATCCATATGCTTTAAGGTGTTTGTTTTTCATTCAAATCCTAGATAAAGATTGTTTTACATGCCTTAATTAATCCTGATGGTTAGATATTATCTTTACCAACTCACTGACTTTCTTTGAAATGAGCTGTGTTTAATTCCCAGAACATTCCTGTTTATTAGCAGACCAAATTCATGTAGAAATCTTTAAATCTAAAATAATAGGATGCTAAAATAAATGATACCATTTCTATACCATACTTTGTATTTCTGATGAAACAGAATGACTCAGTTTCCTAGACCCACACGATGATTTTCCCCTATGTGGTTCATTTGTGAAGTACAAGTTTTAATAGTCTTTTTAAATGAGGTAAATTATTTGTCATGGGGATTTGCTTCTAGCCTCTAGGAAACGACATAAAAAAGATGATGATAAAGCTTGGGAATATGAAGAGCGTGACAGAAGAAGCTCTGGGGATCATAGGAGAAGTGGCCACTCTCATGAAGGAAGAAGGAGTTCAGGTGGTGGTCGTTATCGAAACCGAAGCCCATCAGATTCCGACATGGAAGATTATTCTCCTCCTCCCAGCCTTAGTGAGGGTAATTCATCAGTGTCAACGGATTTCTTACATAAGCTTCTTTAAATTTAGGTCTTTAACTTTGAAGAATATTTGATACCTTTTTGTGAGTTAATTAACAACTCCTAATTATTAAGACAGTATATATTTAGTTTGGAATGGCAGTGGTTATTGTTTAATGTTTTGGAGGAAACTAGAAGCAAAAATAGAAATATTTTAAGTTGTCATTCCTGTATTTCAATATTTCTTTATGTTTATTTTAGTTGCTAGAAAAATGAAGAAAAAAGAAAAACAGAAGAAGAGGAAAGCTTATGAACCAAAACTAACGCCTGAAGGTAACGTTTTAGTTTGTCTTTGTTCATAGTCTTCAGCTTCGGTTTTCTACATGTAATGTGATAAGTTTTTTTTTTTCTCTGTTGTAGAAATGATGGATTCTTCAACTTTTAAGAGATTCACAGCCTCAATAGAGAATATTTTGGATAATTTAGAAGATATGGATTTTACTGCATTTGGTAAAATCATTTTAAGATATATTTATTTACCTCTATAAAGTCAGTTTTAAATAAATGTACTTACCTATGTGTCTAGCTTTCTGCCAGTTCTCTAGTGGATACAGAGGCATGGTCTGTGCTCTCAAGAAACCTATCTAGTTGTAGAGTCAAGTGTAGTCTGTGTTTTTTGGTTTTTTGTTTTGTTTTAAAGATTATTTATTTATTTGAGAGAGAGAGACAGACAGACTCCCTGCTGAGCAGGGAGCCTGATGTGGGACTCAATCTCAGGACCCTGGGATCATGGCGGAACCGAAGGCAGACGCTTAACTGATTGAGACATACAGGTGTCGCTCAAGTGTAGTCTGTGTTATCAAGAAACTGAAAACTTTAGTGTAATAATCAAGTATTATTGATACTGTCTTTGGAATCTTGAGAATGCAGCTACCAAAGTAGGTGATACTTAAAGAAACCTTTATTCAGATGAGACGTGAGTAGGTGCTAGATAAGGAGAGTACTAATACGAGCAAGGATGCAGAAATAGGAACCCATGCATCTGCTCATTTATTCTTATAGCCAATATTTATTGAATACATACTCTCTGTCAGCAGTATATTAAATGCTAGAGATGCAAAGATAAATACCCCAGCCCCTGGCTTTAAGTAATACAGAATCTAATGTGGAAAACAAAATAGTAATCTAATTAGAATACAGTAGGATTAATATATTCATATATTCCTTTTATAATAATATGTAAATATCATATCTTTAAATGTAAAAATGTAACACTGCTTATAGTTTTTGGAGCTACTCTCAACCAGTCTCTCAGCTGGTACAAACACTAGTGCCTAATTTCTACAAAAGCCATATAATATACAATAATTCTGATATGAGTCCACCTATTTGAAAATGTCTTAAAAGGTATATTACCCTTTATATTATATTACCCTTTATTTTTAAGTATTTGTTTTGTGAAAGTTACTTGCCTAAGTATCATGAATGCATTTCTCCATTATTTGGCCTACCAGTTGTGTGCTGAGAAACTGTCTTCCATGTCATTTAAGATCCCAACAGGAAGACAGATGGCACTCTCAAATTAGGATAATTTGAGGAGGACTTATTTACAAAGAGACCAGTTACAGAGTTGGGGACAGAATAGTGCCAGAATCTGGGGTTAGCAGCCATGGAACTATTACCATCCCTATTCCAAAAGAAAGAAAGGGTAAAGAGAAGTTGTGAGAACTCATTCTGTAGGGAAAATAATGTTGTAGACTTCTTGAAAAAAAGCAGTAACCTTTTGGTCAGAGGACACAGGCTGCCTGAGGAGATCTTACAAGGAAGGAGTCAGGGATATAAATACCCTGACCTTACTCTCCTTCTCTTTGATCTTCTGACAGGGCACCCCACTAGCTGAACCCAAACAGAAGCCAGAGGGCATGGGAGACTGTTGATGTAGTCCATACAGGTCAGCCTCTGGGGGCAGAGAGCTTGGTTGAGAAGGGTCAACAGTATATCTAAAGTAGTGAAGATAAGAGCTCTATCTCCTCCTCCCATCTTAGAACTCTCATTTTAATCCCTGTCCTTCATTCAGGGTTTGCTTGAGGTTTACAGAGCCTTC
Organism: Ailuropoda melanoleuca; assembly: GCF_002007445.2. Classification (NCBI taxonomy): domain Eukaryota; kingdom Metazoa; phylum Chordata; class Mammalia; order Carnivora; family Ursidae; genus Ailuropoda; species Ailuropoda melanoleuca. The sequence continues at coordinate 118,827,843 of NC_048220.1, read as the reverse complement.
TTAGGTTGCTTTTGTTTAGTTTGTTTATATTTGTTTGTGTGTCCAGAAATTTTATTAAAAAGCTAAGCTTACTATTTTGAGCTATTTATTGTACCTAAATGGTTTGGTTTTGTTTTTCAGGTGATGATGATGAAATTCCTCAGGAACTTCTTTTAGGAAAACATCAGCTTAATGAACTCGGCAGTGAATCTGCTAAAATTAAAGCAATGGGTATAATGGATAAGGTATCTCACTAAAGAAAAATTTATATATTTACTTAAAGTCTAATGTTTGAAATTAAAGTTTTCAAGGTAAATTACGAAGATTACATATAAAGTAAATAATAATCAAAACAATTATGGTTGCCTTCTGAGAGTCTAACTGAATTATTTCTTTTTTTAAAAAACAAGACTCAAGTATTCTGTAAATTATTCTAAAGAAAATCATACTGTTGCATGGGCCTGGATTTTTTTTCACTGTTTAATTTTTTCATTATCTCAGGTATTTAGATTATTTCAATGTAGAAATACACTAAAAAAATTTTTGGTGTTTGCTTTAGTCATTGAGAGTGGTTAAAGTGTAAAGCTACAGTCTCAGTACATTAATTGTAATAAATACATAGCCTCATTGCTGTAGGCTTTGTAATAATTTTCATGAGTTGACTTTCTTGTGAGCTCTCTGTTGCTAGTCTCATTCTCTTCTAATGGAATAGCAGAGTATTTTTTCATTGATAAGAACTTCTGACAATAGTGACAGCATCAAGGGATGGCTTCCCATAATCTTTACGAACCACCATTTACTCCCTAAACTACTGCATGATTGCTGTGCAAATACAATTTCAAGACAAATCCTCCCTCCTCTTCTAACCAAGGCAGCCTCCCTGTTGTATAGAATTATCTACTCTAAGTCTCCCAATTTCCTAGTCTATAATATGAAGGTAATGTTTTATTCTTCAAGAATAAGTAAGAGAGTGAATAAAAGAGTGTTTACCTGTGGAGTTTACTCTAAACATCTTAAACTCTGTTTTTTCAATTTTATAATTTTTAAGTAGACTAGAAAATATTTTGATGTTTTTACCAAGTTAAAAGATAATCAGTTATTCATTTTTTGTTTATATATTTTCTGTATTCTAAGTAATAAATGTGCCATGAATTTAGATTTTTTATTGAGATATAATTGATATTATGTTTCATGTTTACCATTTAACCAGTCGATATTTGTATATATTGCAAAATGATCACAACAGTAAATCTAGTTAACATCCATCATCACACATAGTTACAATTTTTTTTTTCTGTGATGAGAACTTTTAAGTTCTACTCTCTTAGGAACTTTCAGATATGCAGGATTGTATTAACTGTAGTCACCATGCTGTACATTATATCCCAAGGACTTATTTATCTTATAATAGTACCTTTTGACCATCTTCACCTACCTTAGCCCCCATCCCCAACCCCTGTGGCAACCACCCATCTGTTCTGTGTGTCTGTGTGTTTGGTTGGTTGGTTGTTGGTAGTAGTTTTAGATTCCACATATAAGTGAGATTATATGGCATTTGTCGTTGTCGGATTTATTACTCTTAGCATAATGCCCTCAAGGACCAATCATGAGGTCACAGGTGGCAAGACTTCCTTTTCTTATGGCAAGATATTTCATTAACATTGTGTATATATACATATATACATATGTATACACGCGTGTACACACACACACATTTTATTTTCTTTGTCCATTCATCCATCAGTGGACACTTTGGATGCTTTCATGTCTTGGCTATTGTTAATAATCATGCAGTGAACATGGGTGTGCATGTATCTTCTTAAGTTAGCATTTTCTTTTCCTTCAGATATATTCCCAGAAGTGGAATTGATGAATCTTAAGGTGGTTCTATTTTTAGGCTTTTGAGGACCCACCATACTGTTTTCTATAATAGGTGCACCGTTTTACATTATCACCAACAGTGCACAAAGATTTCTATGAATTTGATTTTTAAAGCCAGACATATCACATAGTTAACCAATAATTAATGTGCTATTAGTTCACAATAATATTACTATGTGCAGTGAGGGATATATTGATTTATTTTTCATGTAGGAAAATGGCATCAGTTCTCTGAGGTGACACTGCCAGTCGTAGGTTTTATTTCATAAATTCCATAATTATATATAGCTAATATTTCAGTTTCACAAGGTGAGTTTGCTGAGTATTTTCAAAGTATAGAAAGTTTACCAAAAGTCTCAGTAATCTGTTTTGAAATTATCTAAAGCAGTATTTGGGGGAACTTGTTTCTGTACTCCAGCATAATCAAAATGTACTTTATGTCAGTTACTCTATTGATCCTTCCATTTGACTCTTCTGGCAGATTTGGTTGAGAGTCCTAGTGGCATGCTAGGAGTCTAAAAGGAGAACTGTTCAGTCAGGAGAATATGAATAACAGTTGCCTCCTAGCAGAACCTTTAAATCAGCTACTAATTTTTTAGGTAGAGAAATTATCCTTTGTAAGAAATGGAATAGATGTTTTTTAAAATAAGAAAGCTTTTGGGGGGAAAACCGTGTTATTTTACATTTGTAACTTTTATCATTTATAGTTTTATGCTTTATTCATAATGCCACCTTGAATTTTAAGATACCTGTGAATAACACTATAGTGTGGAAACCATATTATAATTAAATCAACAGATGAAAACTTGAGAGAGAGAGAGTGTGTGTTTGTGTGTGTATTCATATGCATGTTCAATATCACTGCCACAAGTACAGGGAGCCAGGCATCAGAACAAACTAAATCTTGACTAGCTATATGGTAAGAATTGAGCAAGTAGTGTGCATATGTGCCCATTCTGTGTTTGCTTTTCTTTCAGAAACAAGTGATTAATTCTCTACATAATTCAGTTTTAAGTTGAGAATTTTAAGTGGGAAAATTTTCTTTTCCAACTCTTTAAGCGGGTGGTAATTATATATATTCCATATCCCAAAGGTGATAATTGTACATGTTTCTTGAATAATTTATCACTTTTATCAATGATTGATTAAAATACCTGTATCTATATATATATATATACATATATGTTGCTATTTTAGCTTTCCACTGACAAAACTGTGAAAGTCCTAAATATCTTGGAGAAGAATATTCAAGATGGGTCAAAGCTTTCCACTTTGTTAAACCATGTAAGTTCAAGATCCATATTGTTAATTTTACCTTTACTGTTAAGATACAAGTTTTTTTTTTTTTTTTCAAAAGAACTCTGATTTTTAGGGGAAATCTCAAATTTCATTTATTTGAGCTTGTTACAACAAATTCATTAGCAGTGCTACTAAATAACACTTTTAGTAATTCAAAATTACATTGTTGATTTACAGCTTTGGCATAAACAGACAACAGACGTAAATTCTTTTCAGTTTACGGGACTGTTCTTTAATTTTCCATTATCCTCTTCCTTGTGTATGATCGTGTTTAAAATATTTTTTCATTTATGAAATGATAGTAATTCTTTTTCGTGACCTTCCTGGAGAATTAAATAGTTACAAACCTTATACTGCTTTCTTAACATATTCTAAAACAGTATATCCTAATATACCTTTTTTTTTTTTTTTTTTTTTTTTTAGATTTTATTTATTTGCAGGAGAGAGTGCACACGAGTGGGGGGAGGGGCAGAAGGAGAGGGAGAAGCAGACTCGCTGCTGAGCAGGGAGCCCACCCTGGGGCTTGATCCCCCAGGACCCTGAGATCATTACCTGAGCCAAAGGCAGACGCTTAACCAACTGAGCCACCCAGGCACCCCATACCATTTTTATACCCAGTTCAGATGGTCATTGAAAGGATTAAATAAATTAATTCATGTAAAGTGTTTAACAGTGTCTCCACATATTCTCAATAAACATTAACAGCAACCGTTAATGTATTTTAGTACCTTTATGTCAAAAACAGTAGCAACATAATGTAATGGTTTATAAACTGATAAAAGGAAATTGCCTGGAATCTACCTTCTTAGCATTGTAGCAGACTTTCAGAATCATATGTATATTCAAATTGATCTTGATAGCTCTACCATTAATGAATACAAACTCTAATACTTATGGGCATTTAATATGAGGTAAGAATTTGGGAACGTTTTAAGTTACTGAATTTTCTTTATTGCAGAAATTTCCAAAACACAAGCTCAAAAAGGTCCGTATTCTCATCTAGCAATAACTACTATTAACCCTTTTGATATATGAATTTCCATTCTCATATTTGCATATATACTATATATATTTAGTACATGCACTGGATCTTATGAGAGAAATGTTCTTGAGTTTGCTGAAGCCACAGGATTGCTAACTGATTTACATGGAATAAAAAATGTAGAAAAATACCACTCAGGTTGTATTTCTTTGGTTTCTTAAACATATCTATATTTTTCCAATGGCCTTTTTAAATTAGTTTTCGAATCAGAAACAAAGGGCTTAGAGAAACCCGTAGTGGCAATCTACTACATCCTTAGTCTACAGATGGTAGACTAAGGATTTATTTGAAACACTTTGACAAGAAATTGTAATAAATCTCAAGAATCTAGAGTTCTGGAGAGCTGGCTGACTCAGTCTTTTTTTTTTTTTTTTTAAAGATTTTTATTTATTTATTCGACAGACATAGAGACAGCCAGCGAGAGAGGGAACACAAGCAGGGGGAGTGGAAGAGGAAGAAGCAGGCCCCTAGCGGAGAGCCTGATGTGGGGCTCGATCCCATAACGCCGGGATCACGCCCTGAGCCGAAGGCAGACGCTTAACCGCTGTGCCACCCAGGCGCCCCTGTGCCACCCAGGCGCCCCCTGACTCAGTCTTAATGAAATTATTCTAATTCCTGAAGCTGTAGCATTATTTAATGTGTTGTAGATAATCTTGACATTTGACATGAATGATAAACCTCCTTAAATGACTCTTCCATACAGCGATTTTAATATTAAGGAAAAGCTACCCTATTTTTTTGAGTAGGTATGTAAGCAGTAAAATGGAAGAAAGCTTAGAGTTAGGAAAAAAGTAATGGAGTTTGTAGCATTAGTGATTAAAAAGCCCTTCTCTGCTTTACATATATCGTGCTTTTATTTGCTTCATTTCCCAATATATAAGCTTTGAATAGCATGCATTTGAAAGTATTCCTAGAGTATAAAGTTAGTATTTCATAAGTAAACATGTGATAGAAGCATTTTCACTCTCAAAGTGAAAAAAAGCACTCCTTCACATTTGTAATGTTAAGTTGCTAGTAGGTAAATTAAAATGCAATCTTCTGTCAGTTGTCGAATTATCCATTTTAGAAAATAAATTATGTTTTCAGTAGTCTGCATAATAACTACTTTTTAATCTCTGTTTCAAAAATACTGTGTTTTTGAAAAACAAGTATTGGGAATGATCAAGTCAATAACATTTTACCACTTTTAAATGCAGCTCTCCCATTCGTTGTTTTAATTTTCGCTTTGTTCACACAACAGCAAGCAGAACTTGCAGAGTTGTGACTATCATGTTTATACTCCAAACACAGAATTATCTCTATACAATTATAGTCTTCAGCTAAAATCTTTAGGTTTGGATAAAGTACATAGAAGATACTATAATTTTGTTATTGGAGTGTCATCTAGTGGCGAAATTAGGAGATAGAGCATATTATTATTTTTTTATTTTTTTTATTATATTATGTTAGTTACCATACAGTACATCCCTGGTTTTTGATGTAAAGTTCGATGATTCATTAGTTGTGTATAACACCCAGTGCACCATGCAATATGTGCCCTCCCCACCACCCATCACCAGCCTATCCCATTCCCCCACCCCCCCAAAGCCCTCAGTTTGTTTCTCAGAGTCCATAATCTCTCATGCTTCATTCCCCCTTCTGATTACCCCCCCTTTCTTTATCCCTTTCTTCTCCTACCGATCTTCCTAGTTCTTATGTTCCATAGATGAGAGAAACCATATGATAATTGTCTTTCTGCTTGACTTATTTCACTTAGCATTATCTCCTCCAGTGCCGTCCATGTTGCACCAAATGTTGAGAAATCGTTCTTTTTGATAGCTGAGTAGTATTCCATTGTATACTTCTTAATCCAGTCATCTGTTGAAGGGCATCTCGGCTCCTTTCACAATTTGGCTATTGTGGACACTGCTGCTATGAACATTGGGGTGCATATGGCCCTTCTCTTCACTACATCTGTATCTTTGGGGTAAATACCCAGTAGTGCAATGGCTGGATCATAGGGTAGCTCAATTTTTAAGTTTTTAAGGAACCTGCCCCCTGTTTTCCAGAGAAGATAGAGTATATTATGTTTGAAAACTTTGAAACAAAAATCTTAAAGTAACATTAGTATTTGTACTTCATTCCTGATGTTCATGAACATACTTGTACGTGCACTGGGGCGCCTGGCTGGCTCAGTCAGTAGAGCACATGGCTCTTTATCCTTGGGCTCATGAGTTCAAGCACCACATTGGGCATAGAGCTTACTTTTTAAAAAAATGTACATACATCGGAACACTTACCATGAAAATCAAATACATCATAATTTTTTAATATTTTAACCTATAAGTGTGTTTATTTCCATTTCATTAACAATGTGCTGTTTTATAGAATAACGATACTGAAGAAGAAGAAAGATTATGGAGAGACCTTATTATGGAGAGAGTTACAAAATCAGCAGATGCCTGTCTTACAACTATCAATATTATGACATCCCCTAACATGCCAAAAGCTGTATATATTGAGGATGTAATTGAAAGAGTTATACAATACACTAAATTTCATTTGCAGAATACACTCTATCCTCAGTATGATCCTGTTTACAGATTAGATCCTCACGGAGGTTAGTTTGCCTTTTATATTGATAGTTTTTAGTATTATGTCAAAGTTATCTGTTATATAATTTTATGTTAGACAGGTCAGAATGCAATAACTTAAAATGGCACAAAAATTACTAGATCATATAAATTGTAATAAATACTGGCTTTGATTTGACTAGGGTATAGAACTTTTAGTTAATCCAGTACTTGTTCAAGTATAATTTCTTTAGCAAATATTTACATACAATGGAAGTAATTTCTACTGGTCAGGGAAAATTCCAGATGATATTAACTTCTGGTTCTATTTATCACTTCACCTTAATTTTATGCAGAATATTAGTTATCCACAAAATGGATTGATTGAAGATGTATGATCTTTCTCTTATTTATAACTTTTATAAATAAATGAACAGTGAAATAGTTAACGTGTACATTTAACAAGAGGGGGACATACTTGGTTTATGAATAATCTACAGTTAATTACTTATTGTTTAATAATCGCAAGTTAATTTAAAGGGAAATGAAATCTTACTGCCCTGCATCAATGAGAAAAAAGAGAAGAAGATACATATTTTACAAGAATTTAGTATCTACTGGAATGTGCCATAGAGTATCTGTTACAAGAATGATTACTTGCTATCTGAATATCCCTAGAGAATAATTTTGTTTTAATAAATAACCAGCTTTATTTGCCAGCTTATACTTTTATATAGCACGCCCCCAGAAAAAGTGTTCCCTTAATTCAGAAAAGTTTTATTACTGTTTATTAAAAACTATTAAAAGTTGATAAATTACTTGTTTGAAATTTTTCTTTCATTTTAGGAGGTTTGTTAAGTTCAAAGGCAAAACGGGCTAAATGTTCTACCCATAAGCAGAGAGTAATAGTAATGCTTTATAATAAAGTTTGTGACATTGTTAGCAGCTTATCAGAATTGCTAGAGATACAGCTTCTTACAGACACAACAATTCTTCAGGTAAGTTTTTTTTTTTTTTTAAGCATTTTGTTACATTTCTAGACCAAATGATACAAGAATAGAGGGTCTAACTGAGTTCAGTATAACCTTGCTCAGTAGTAATGCCAGCACTGTGTTAATTTTTCCATTCAGAATATATATATATAATGAGAAATACAAGTCCAGGGAAGTTTAAAAAAAAAAAAAAACATTTAGGGCAAAAGATAGGTGAATGTAGTATAAACTCTAAACTCTAAATTCTTTGAATGGTAAATAATTACTTCCTTTGAAATATGTCAGAATATTTTCATCCAGAGTAGCAAAATGTATTATTTATTTATACTGTAACATTTATCAACCCAAAATGTGGAGATCAGAGGAATGGTGGCTATGAAAAGAAAATATGTACTAATGTGCTTGAGGGTGAAAGGAGCAGAGAAAGAATTAGATCGATACTAATGATTAGTGAGGGGAGACGAAATGCCCTCTCAGTTTTTTCCAGTAAGTTTATGAATATTTTGGAATTTGGTTAAGGTAAAATGTTGCCAAAATCAACTAGAGATGTATACTGATTACTTCTTGTGTGTACAGGTATCATCAATGGGAATAACACCATTTTTTGTGGAAAATGTCAGTGAACTACAGTTATGTGCCATTAAGTTAGTCACTGCAGTAAGTATAAATTCATACTTGTAGTTATCCCCCCGAAAAATAATATATCATTTAATCTAAATTTGCAAAAATTAATGCAGATTGAAGTTTTCCATAGATTTATTTCAGCATAAGGACTATTTTTGTGTGCCTTATATTTTAAACTCTTCTAAATTTTTATTTTATTTAAATTCAATTAATTAACATAGAATGTATTAATTAGTTTCAGAGATAGAGTTCAGTGATTCATCAGTCTTAGATAATACCCAGTGCTCATTACATCATGTGCCTCCTTAATGTCCATCACCCAGTTACCCCATCCCTCCACCCTTCTCCCCTCCAGCAACCCTGTTTGTTTCCTGTGATGGTTTGTCTTCCTCTCTTATTTTGTCTTATTTTTCCCCTCTAACTTTAAAAAAAATATTTCAGTTAATAATTCTTTAATATCTACAATTAAACCAGAATTGTTTAAAATCATTTAAATTTTGTCTTTCCATCTCCACAATAGTATACTCCTCTAAATGAAACTAGTATACCTCTAGCTTCTACAAGAATGTTGTAATTAATGGTGAAAAAGTTGTGTAAATTAAGTCACTGTCACTGAGGATGTTGAAAATGTTTTCATTGTAAATGGCAGGTGATATTTTTTATCATGTGATATATCATTTTTGTTTTCAAATAGTTATAATAAACTAAATTTGAAATTTTATAATTACTAAATAGGTATTCTCAAGATATGAAAAACATAGGCAGTTAATTTTGGAAGAAATTTTTACTTCACTTGCAAGATTACCAACCAGCAAGAGGAGTTTGAGGAACTTCAGGTAACTAATTATAGCAAAGTCTAAGTACAGTGAAGAATTACATTGTATTGTAGTCCTTATAAATTTATTCCTTATCATCTGTGATTTTTATTTTAGTGATCAAATAAAAGAGAGGCAATTCAGTCAGAGCAGCATGAAGAATAGCTTAGATATGTGAAAAAGCAGTGTGCATTTGAGGGACTTAAAGAAGTTCATTGATTCTCAGGTGTAAAGATCTGGGGTTTTTCAGTCATGATGCTGTTGACATTTTGGGCAGTTAATACTTTGTTGTGGAAGACTGCTCTGTACATGGTAAGATGCTTAGCAGCATCCCTGACCTATAACTCCTAGATGACAAGAGAACCACCTACCCACCCCCTTCCAGTTGTGACAACCAAAATTTTCTCCAGACACTGGCAGATGTCCCCTGAGGGGCACAATCATCCCTGATTAAGCCATGATAGGAAATATGGCTTGAAAAAGTCAAAGACAATTTAAGTGTTTTATAAGTCATACTAAGGAACTTGGATTTAATCCTTTATACAGTAGGAAGTCATTAAATAGTATTTTTAAAAGCTTGAAGATTACTCTGGCAGCAGTATGGAGAATAGACATGGAGATTAAATGCTCTTAAATCACTAAGCACAGGGTAACAAAGAAATGTTATCCACTGATGTAGTTAGCATTATTGTCTTTGTTGTCATAGGGAATCATCATCATTATCATAACTATTATAATATCCTAAGTATTAAGTGTGTTGACCTGGTATATAGGGTTATATTGAGATTGCTTTGAAGGCTGTCTTATGTAAAATAATTATTTTTACCTTAATTTTTTGGACTAATTGTATATAGTCTATTAAACCTGAAGAAAAGCTATCAGCATATAAGAAAATTCTTACACCTTTACAGTATCTTTAGAATTAAAGATTTAAATTTGGTTTTTTATATTCTGTGCCACTGCCCTCATAGCCTAGCACAGATGATCAAGAGCTGACTGTGTAGCAGATTTTAATAAGAAAATGAATACCAGAATTTATGGGCATTTGGAAATCTAGAAGACAATTTCCTCATTTTAAAAATCATTTGATATTTTTCATGTATAAATCTTTGTCTGCAGTGCATATAGAGTATAGAAATTTGTATTAAATATTGCATTTTCCTTTGACTATTTGACTATTTTAATTTTCTAAGTATGTATAGACATCGAATTGGTACTTTTTCTAATTTATTAAAAATAATTAGACTTAAGGACACTATTACAAGCACTAAAGATAATGCCTAGAAATGTTAGTAAAGCATCCTGAAATTTTCAGATGATAGATAACATGTAGAGTGAAATTCTCTTCATTCTTTGTATGATTTAAATATTTTCTTCTCCATTAAAGGTTAAATAGTAGTGATATGGATGGAGAGCCCATGTATATTCAGATGGTTACAGCCCTGGTTTTACAACTAATTCAGTGTGTTGTACACTTACCATCATCAGAGAAGGACTCCAATTCAGAAGAGGACTCAAATAAAAAAGTAAGGAATCTTTTATAACTTTGTACTTTTATAGGAAGAAGCTCCTGAAGTTCTTAATTAGGGCTTTATGGCTGGTCTTTAGGATCCTTGTAGAGCACTAGACTAATTTTTAGGAAACATGAGTTCTGGTACTGACTATTTTGTCATGAGACATACGGATCATTTTAATCCGAGGTTTGTTTCTTCAGCTATAAAATGAGAATGATAATAGCTAACAAGCCTTTCATACCAACCACTAAGTCTGAAGTTAGATAGTGAATGTGCAAGTGAATATTATAATATGTGATATCTGTACTACTGCGTAACATAATTGTAATATAATTAATGTAATTCTCATGCAGAAGATGAGTTTATGGGGCGCCTGGGTGGCACAGCGGTTAAGCGTCTGCCTTCGGCTCAGGGCGTGATCCCGGCGTTATGGGATCGAGGCCCCACGTCAGGCTCCTCTGCTGTGAGCCTGCTTCTTCCTCTCCCACTCCCCCTGCTTGTGTTCCCTCTCTCGNAAATAAATAAATAAAATCTTTAAAAAAAAAAAAAAAAAAAGAAGATGAGTTTATGCCTCACTGTTGAGTAACTATAAGATTTGCTTTTGGTTTTGTAGCTTTTACCCATCAAAGCTTACAATTTTTCCAGGTTCTTATAGTATTATTAAAGGTTAAAAAGAAACAGGAATGATTTTGTTTCTCTCTTGTGTTTTTTCATAATTTTGTGTATGTGTATAGTAGTATATAATTAAGTAAATAACTGAAAAATGCCTATCAAAAATTTGAGGTCACTGTCCCAATCTCATTTTTTTCCCTCCAATCTTTCCTTCCTTATCTTTGGTGGCAGGTATCACGAGAATGTTTATCTCCCTCCATTTATTTATTTATTTATTTATTTGCATACATTTGACGTAGAATTTTTTAAACTTATGTAAATGATATAGTGACATATTTATAGCTATTTTTTTCAGTCAACGTTGTTTTTAGTACATAATAACTAATACCAGATTCTCTGGCATATAACTATATCACGACTTAGGAGTTTCTCTAGGTACGCTTAGAAGTAGAATATTAAAATCATAGTGTACATGTATTTTTTTGTGTACGTGTATTTTTAACTTTACTAGAACTTGTCAGTTTGCTCAAAAAAGTCGTATTCTAGCTTACTTTCTTTCTTTTAGATTTTGCCTAGTCTAGTCAGTCTGAAATGATACCATGTTCTATTTTGCATTTTCCTGGTAACTAGTGAGCTTTTTCATATATTTATTCACCTTTGGGTTTCCAAAACTTTGAATTGACTGTTTATAGCTTAATCTTGAAATTTCTCATGAAGGAATTAAATTTTCTTTTGTATTGTATTGCAGCATTTCCTAAACTTTGAACTTGAAATGGCTTTTTCTAAATTCTTTTTGTATTTTCAATCAATTTCTTCATCTTCTGACCTAGATCATAAGAAATTATTGATACTGCATTTGCTAACCACATGTTACTCTTTCATATTTTAATAAACTAAAATGAACTCAATATTTTTATTTAGTTTTTACAAAGTATTGAAATGTGTTTACTAATTGTAGCTTCTGTCTTTATATATAAAAAGAATAGTTTAAGCTTCTTTTTTTAGAGAGGTAAGAGGGGGAGAGGCAGAGGGAGGGAGAGAGGAAGCTTAAGCAGACTCCATTCCCATAACAGTGCTTGATCTCATGACCCTGAGAAATCAAGAGTTGATGCTTAACTGTCTGAGCCACCCAGGTGCCCCATTAACTTCTTATTGTTTAAATGTGTCACCCCTTTTCAGTAATAATATGACAGTAGCAACAAACTTATTTTTCTATTATTTCTTTTATCTATGTAAATTCATTTTTCTCAATCTAGGTTGACCAAGATGTTGTCATTACCAACTCTTATGAAACAGCCATGAGAACAGCCCAAAACTTCCTTTCCATCTTCCTTAAAAAGTGAGCAAAACTAACATCATACTCTGATTTTTATTTCTGCAGTATAGAAAATAATTCACTTATTTTAGGTAAATGGTTAATCTAATTTCCTCCATAACCTAAATCTTGAATATGTCACCTTGGTCCTTGGTCTCCCTAATCTTTAAAATGAGGCATTTGAAATATTAAAATCTTGGGAACTTACTTATATGTTTGACTCTACAAGTTGAAGTACTAGATTGAAATTCTGTAATTTTTCTTCAGTAAATTTTGCGAGTTCTAATTGGGAAAGTTTGTAGAGAGAGGTTTAGTCAGCCTTCATAAGAATTTGTGGTAATCTAAGAGAAGGAGTGGTCATTTTTAAAAATGTGGTGTACTTGCTGGAAAGTAGTGTTTGTACTAGGCAATAAACGAATTCCCTAGCAGGGGGAAGAATGAAATTTGAGAAATAGATTCATTTTATGCCATGTTATATTTAATGTATTAATTAGATACATTAGATATGGGGAAGAGAAAACTTAGTTAACAAAATTTCAATCATGTTGGTGGACATGTCACCTAAAATTCACAGCCTTTTCACTATTTATCTTCGAACAGATGTGGTAGTAAGCAAGGTGAAGAAGATTACAGACCACTATTTGAAAATTTTGTTCAAGACCTTCTTTCAACAGTCAATAAGCCTGAATGGCCAGCTGCTGAACTACTCCTTAGTTTGTTAGGGAGACTGTTGGTAAGAGTATAGCATTTAAAGATTATTAGATTACTAGAAGACAACATAATGAGGATGTACTCTGATTCACAGATGATGAATTCTTTAAAAATGTGTAAGGAAATATGACCATTGCATCTTTACTTTTGCATGTGCATAACTGTACACAGTATTGTCAGTACTTTGTAGAAAACTTTGAAATCTTGTGATTTTGGTGCTTTCATTTCATTACATAAGATAACAGTGCTTTAAAAACTTTTTTCTTTGGTTTGGAAGTGCTATATTGTTAGTTAAAAGCATCTCAACAGTCATAAGTTACTGCAGTTAATTTCAAAGCATGAAACTGATTAACATGAACACTTTGTCATCGTTAAGAGTATTTTAAAAACATGACACTTTCTAGTTCTCATGTAATACAATAGGAAAATGCAAAGAAATGTTATGATTTCTCTTTTTATTTTTAAAGTATATTTAAACTTGTGCAATGCAGATTGTTACAAAGCTTTTGGGACCTTACATTTTGTGAACCAGAAAATGTATCAATACTATTCTGAAACCAAGATATTTCATAGGCATTAGAATTCCAGCGTAAGAAATTCTTATTCAGCAATATCCCATTTTTCACAAGTAAGCAGTTAGGCCTACATTTAAAGAAAATGACTGTGTTCTTAGGGAGGTTTAATCCATACTTTTTTTTTAATGAAAATGTTCAGATTCCAGAAATTGTCAAAGGCAGTTTCTTATGGAACAGTATCACAAGCAAAAAAAATGTTTAAATTTCAAATAATACAACATAGATTCAGAATTTATATGGTAAATTGCTATTAAAATTTTATAAATTGATTAAGTTAAAATTATTGTTATGTTTAGGTTCACCAATTCAGTAACAAGTCAACAGAGATGGCTTTAAGAGTGGCGTCTCTTGATTACCTTGGAACTGTTGCTGCACGATTAAGGAAAGATGCTGTTACAAGCAAAATGGATCAAGGGTCTATAGAACGAATTTTAAAACAGGTATTGAGATAAAGGATTAAAATTATGCAGATAAATGTTAGTTAAGTACTTTCTTCAGGTATTCTTATATTAGTATTGCATTTCATTTTATTGATTCAAAGTAAGATCTTACATTTCTATAAGTGGGCTATTCAAAAGCCCCATAGAGGAAGTTAATACCTTAGGGTGAATTATAGTGTCTAACAGGAACTATTTAAGTGATTATATAAATCCTTAGTTTACTCTCTGCAAACTGCTTTTATGAATGTATTATGCTGTTTTCTGTTTGGTTTAAGTTTTATTTAAATCTTTAGTTTACTAAGATCATGATTTAGCATTCCTAATAAGTCATTTTATACCTTTGAATTTTGATATATTGGGGAAAGGTGAGGAGGACTTCCTTTCATTTTGTTAGATAGATATTTCATGTCTGGCAGAAAAAATATTTTATTGCTTCACTTATTTTTTTTTAAGTGTGGGTGAGGTGGTAGTAATGCTAAAAGTTACTTAAGAAAATTGGTAGGTAAATGATCTCTAATCCTACCATATACAACTGTTTTCATTTTCTTTCTACTCTTTTTTTTAACATTCATAGCCATATTCGTGCTGGCCATTAGAAATGTCTCTTATAGGGGCGCCTGGGTGGCACAGCGGTTGGGCGTCTGCCTTCAGCTCAGGGCGTGATCCCGGCGTTGTGGGATCGAGCCCCACATCAGGCTCCTCCGCTATGAGCCTGCTTCTTCCTCTCCCACTCCCCTGCTTGTGTTCCCTCTCTCGCTGGCTGTCTCTATCTCTGTCGAATAAATAAATAAAATCTTTAAAAAAAAAAAAAAAGAAAAGAAATGTCTCTTACATTTTTTTAGTATACTTTGTATTTTGAAATAATTTATATTCATAATATAATTTCTATATAAAACTTACAAAAAAGAGGAATAATACAAAGAGTTCCCACAAGGCTTTCACTCAAATTCCTTAATTGTTGATAATTTATAACATCTGCTTTATCCTTGTGCAGTATCTACATGCATGCAAAATATATATGCATATGCATATCTGTGTGTTCATTTTTTTTTCTGAACTATTTGAACAAACTTAATGCCCCAATTACCCTTGAATTTCAAAATATGATTCTCTGCACAAGAAGCACAAATATTAACATCACGGAGGGACTTGCTGGAAATGCAAATTCTCAGGACTCTCCTACTGATTCGGAAATTCCTGTGGGTGGGGCTCAGCATTGTTTTTTGATAGGTCCTCCAGGTGATTCTAATGAATACTGAAGTTTGAGAACCACTGCTTAGTGTATATTTTCTATAAACAAGAACTCTTGTTTAAATATCCCAGTACACTTCTCAAAAGCAAGAAATTACCATTAATACGATACTCCCATGTCATATAATGCAGCCATTCTTATTCTGTTTCATAGGTTATAATTTGTTGCTGTCATTATTTTAATGCTCGTATTGTCCTAGATATAACCAGTGAAAGCCCCTTTTAGCTGGCTTTTATATCTTTTTGATAGATTCCCATCTTTCTTTGAGAACTTTGTGGCACAACAAGATGTTTCAGGATCCTCGATCATCTTTTACTTTCCTTGTCTCAGCCCTAGAATCTGCCATTTTTCCAAATACTACTAGTTTTTTTTATTGGAGAATGGTAATTGAGAAACCAAGATCTAGGTGCCAGGTTCCTTTCAGTATTTCTTAGAGTGGATGTAGGACTTCTTTGTTACATTTGATCATGTAGATTGTACATTTTAAAACTTGAGGGGGAGGGGTCATTTGTAAATATTCTTATGGTTCTTGACATATTTCCACCTTGCTTTTGGATGTTTACAGTGTCCTAGTTTACAGTGCTATGATGAATTTCTCCGTGTATCAGTTTTGCCACATTCTTAGAACATGGGTTATTCTAATCTTTGTTTTCTACTTAGAGATATTCTAAACCATATTGGCATTTTGTGTGGTAAAGCTAGAGTATAAGCTGTAGGCATGAATGTCAGCTCACAGTTTCTTGCTATGTATTGTTCAGGACCTAAAGATTTAGTATCTTTCTGCTCCTAGATCAAGTGAACAGCCCACCTACTGTATATTTAATATCCTATATGAAATAAGTACTGTTTTGTATTATAAATAAAAGTATTTCTCTTCCAGATTTTTTAAATATCCCAAAGACACCTATAACACATAGTAAAATAGATAATAACAGTTTCCATTTTTAGATTAAAAGTTTGGAATTGCCTCTTTTTTCCCATATAGAATAGCAGTGGTAGGACCTTCACATCTCTGAATACTTAACACATTATTCTGATAATTTTTGTGTCCACTACCTATGCACCGCCTTCAAAAAAAGATGACATATAGTTCATAAAAATAAAGGCCAGTCCCATATTATCAATTAATAATGTTTTTCAAAAGTAGCATTTTTTTCCTTTCAGTTGGTATACTTATATTTTCATTTTTTTATCATTTATCAGTTTTTTCCCTCAGATTTGTGTCTACAACTAGATAAATTATTAAAGTACACTAGTAATATCCTTTTTGTTCTTACTTGGTTTATTTTGTAGGTTTCAGGAGGAGAAGATGAAATACAACAACTGCAGAAAGCATTGCTTGATTACTTGGATGAAAACACTGAGACCGATCCTTCACTAGTGGTAGGACTCTTTTCTCCCTTTTTTGGAAGTAACACATCAAATTAAAATTGGGTCTGAAAGAAAATTGGGAAGTGTCCTGAAAAGGAAAGTTACTTGGAATACTGATTTTTGAAACAAAAGGATACTTGATGATCTAAACAAAAAAGAATGATTATAGATTCATTTGTCTTATATGGAACTCTGGTACAGATGTTATATTACACTAAAATGGTGTGACATGAGCAATAGACATCTTTCCATATTTATCTTTGAGACTGAGCTAGATCATTGCTTCTCACAGTGGACATGGCCCAGGTTGTGCTTGATGTGATCTATTAGCATATGAAAAGATAGTATTAGAATTCTATGTGTATATTTATCTTTAAATATAATCCTTAGTTATATTTTTATGTATCTTATATACAAATTATCAGTATAATAGGTTCATATATAAAATTTATAAAACTGTATTAGGAAACTGTGCATTTATTAGGGTACTTTTAAAATTTTTTTTGCTGACGGGATATACAGTCTAAAGAGATAACTAAGCTTTTCAGCCAACTACAGCTAGTTTTCAGTCTGCATTGAAAGGAACAGATTATAGGTGTGCCTCAGTGTTAAAATATTTCAGTAATAACTGGCTGTGTATTTCTTAAAGAAGTAAGGTGATATCTTGAAAGTAACTAGAGTTTTTACCTTTAGCCCTGTATCCTATTGTTCTAAACGTTCCCAGTTTACCTGTCATCTATCTAATTTTACTGACCTATGTGTGATACTGTCCTTTGTTAAGTAATGGATAGTAGTATTCTAGATTTAATACAACTGTGTTTATCAAATTATCTTTTGACATCATTAATACAAGTGTTAAGACAAAGTAAAATAATAAGTTTTCTATCATTCAACAGTCAAACCTTCCAGCTTTCTTAAAATGTGTCTTTATCTGCTTGAAGTTGCTTTAAAGTACACCTTAATATTTATTCCTTATAGTGGGCACTTTATCAGTGGTTTGGAAATGTTGTTACTAATTTCATTTTGAAATTTTGTTAATTCGTCAAGCTCAAGTCTTAATCTATTTTCTTTTCAGTTTTCTCGCAAATTCTATATAGCCCAGTGGTTCCGTGACACAACTCTGGAAACAGAAAAAGCAATGAAATCGCAAAAAGATGAAGAATCGTCTGAAGGAACACATCATGCGAAGGAAGTTGAGACAACTGGTCAAATCATGCATCGAGCTGAAAACCGGAAAAAGTTTCTTAGAAGCATTATCAAAACCACACCTTCTCAGTTCAGCACATTAAAGTAAGATCCAGAGAGAAAGCATCTTACATTTTCAGTTATGTCTCTGATACCTATTTATCTGCTTTGCAAAAAAATTAAATAAAATTTAATGACTTTTTGTTGTAGGATGAACTCTGATACTGTGGACTATGATGATGCTTGTTTGATTGTTCGCTACTTGGCCTCTATGAGGCCGTTTGCCCAGAGCTTTGATATTTATTTGACACAGGTAAACTGGACCAGAATTCCTTATGCAATGATATTGATTTTTCTGATTATGGGTATTTGTGGGGTAGTATGTCTCTTCCCACTGTTGAGAACAGATATTTTAAAAGATTATGAAAGTAGCATTTATTTCTGTGTTTCATATGTGTTAAAGGTCTTTTTTTTTTTTGCATGCCTTTTACATATTGATTGTTGTTTTACAGATAAATGGGTATATATCTGTATGAGTATACATATGTGGTATAGGTGGAATGATGTTATAAAAATAAATTATCCAATTACCAAATTATTACTTAAATGATACTAAATATCCTGAATTAGTTACTCATAACAAGGTTTTAATAGGGCTACGTGTCCTTGCAAATGAAACATAGCAATAAAAAACAAGTTTAATTGAGAATGCCAGGATAAAGGAAAGGCCCTAAGGTATAGAATGCATCACTTACTGTACTGACCTTCAAGTTAAAACTTTGGATCAGTAAGATAACATCTTTTACTCATGTAAAAGTTAAAAGGATGTAAATACAATATTTATTTTCATTTCTTTTGCATGTTTTCATGCTATATTTTGTTAAATGTTACATGTTCTAAAATTTTGAAAATATCAATGTTTGCTTGGCAGATCCTTCGAGTTCTTGGTGAAAACGCAATTGCCGTTCGAACAAAAGCAATGAAGTGTTTATCTGAGGTTGTTGCTGTAGACCCCAGTATTCTAGCAAGGGTAAAGAACAGCACAAGTGATTTTTCTTATTTGAGTACTATGTTCAAGTTAAAATATTAGCTCTACTTATTTTCTTCATTTTTCCTTTAGCTTGATATGCAACGAGGAGTTCATGGACGATTAATGGATAACTCCACTAGTGTTCGAGAAGCAGCAGTAGAGTTATTAGGTCGATTTGTTCTTTGTCGACCTCAGCTTGCTGAGCAGTATTATGATATGCTGATTGAAAGAATATTGGTATGTTTGCTTTGTCATTTTTATTGTGATTCATAAATACAATTTTGCCTTTCTAGTATCACATTTTTTTAATTATTAAACTAGAAAAGTAGATCTCAATTGTATATTTATATTGCCTAATCCCTATACTGTAGCAACTTTCTAAAGGGGGACATGTTTCTCCCTCCCCCCCCACTACCCCAGAAAACCTGTCAATGTTTATTTCACATACACACCCTAAAAACAGTTTAAACCAGATTAAAAATTAAAAGCTAAGGTTTGTGACCCTATAGTGCTGACAAGTAAGTGGGTTGGAAGACAGGGGAAGCTAACAGGTACTCCTGGTCAAGAATCGAATCCAGAAAGTGGTCCTGGACAGTAGAGCACTGGGCAGATTCTAGGCTCCAGTCTTCCAGATTTAGAAAGCAGAGAAAAGGTCCTCCGTTCTTACCTTACCTTGAGCTGAGAGCTAGGAGTCCTAATGATTGGACAGAGTGCCAGCAAGGGCAGCCCACTCAGCCCCAGGCTGAACTGAAGAAGGACATGTTTCAAGAGGAGGACTGCTCAATACTGTAAAACAAATCATTGTTGAAAATTGGACTCCTTTTTTCAGTTACTACTGCCTTTTAATGATGCAAGTTTATATTAAGTAAATGATAGGAACTACAGTGGCATAAATATTTTGGACAGGAATCTAGAGTAAATTTATATATACGTATATAAACAGGAACAAATATTTCATTGAGAGCTAAGTGCAGAATTTTGGTATCTGACAATATTTTTGGATCCTTTTTGTATATCTTCATGTTTCCTTAAAGCTGAATTATGACAAGCTTTAGACACCCGCAAATGAAATGAGAAAGCCGTTTGAGTCTTAAGAACAAACCTAAGAAATACTGTTTAAGATATTCTTTTCTTGTATGTCATGGAATTCTCTGGCCCTGAAGTCTTTTCCTGGAAAAGGAAACAGGAAGCACTGGCATTACAGAATATCTGTGGAATGTCCACATCACCCACTGCAAGCATATTGATTTCTCTTAACTCAGCAGAAGTGTTATCGGACACAGGATTGGGTACTCCCACAGTGACAAAGAGTTTATCACCTTTAGTCAGCTGTCAGAATATATTTGACTGAGTTCAAGATAATTTCAGCTTCAACTAGCATAAAATCTTGACTGAAACAAAGAATTTAAGGGAAGTGTGGAAGAAATTTTTTCCTTTTAGTGCCTTAGTCTTTTCAAGAATGAAAGGTAAAATCAGTAAGATTCTCAAAGCTAATGAACTGACAACACCTACCCAAGTAGTATATCCTAAAATATTTTCGTGATTGTCAGACTGCATAATGGAAATAATTTTGTACATTAAGTGTCCAATGCTTTTTATTTATTTTTANGCCGGGATCACGCCCTGAGCCGAAGGCAGATGCTTAACCGCTGTGCCACCCAGGCGCCCCATTTTTATTTATTTTTAAAAATCTTTAATTATGAAACTTTGTGAAGGGTCATAGTGCAGTGAACACTCATGTATCTACCCCTGTATTTCATTTCTATTTTTTGCTAAATTAGTCTAAATTAAATCAAACATTTTGTTACTTCTTCTGTGGATACTTCAGCCCACCTCTCCAAAAAATGTGGGTACTGCCCTAATAAACTAAAACCATTACCTCACCCAACCAAATTAACAGTCTCTAAATATCATCTGATCACCAGATTATATTCAAATTCTCCAATTGTCCCAAAATTGGTGGAAAAAATTTATTTTCCAGCCTTTTTTTTTTTTTTAAACAGAGTCCAGTCTAAGATCGTACTTTGCATTTGGTGATCATGTTTTAAAATTTAGAGTATTCTCTTTTTTGTACACTTTCCCCATGACATTGACTCATTTAAAAAGACCAGAGTCAGTCTTGTTATTTCCTCATAGTTTTGTTTAATTTGTTCTTTTGTTTCTTGTATTTCTTATTAACCATAAGATGATAGGGACAATAGTTCTATTAGATTTAGGTTTAACACTTTTGTTAAAAGTACTTCATATGCTGTTTAAGTGCCACTATTCTAAAAGCTTCATATTTGTTATCCCATTTAATTGTCGTGAGCTTATGTTCTAGTATCGTGTTCAGTGCTATTTAATATTTTTGCATGTCTTAGATATCAAATTTTAAAAATAAAACAATATGATAACCCATATTTATTGTAACATTAATAAGAAAGCATAGAAAGAGGAAATATATAGACCATCTTTATCATGTTAATAGTCAATAGACTGCTTGATGGTATTTATTTTCTAATTTCATTTTATCACATTTCATACATCTGAGCATCTTGATTTTTCTGATATTTAAAAATACTTCTCTGTTCTTAGGATACTGGTATCAGTGTCAGGAAAAGGGTAATAAAGATTCTAAGAGACATCTGTATTGAACAACCAACGTTTCCAAAAATTACAGAAATGTGTGTAAAAATGATTCGCAGAGTCAATGATGAAGAGGGCATTAAGGTAAGATGAAATGGTGACTACTTTAAAATTCACTTTGCATTAGTGTTTTAAATAAGTGTTTATTGTATCTAAATTTGTTGATATATGTGTAAAATATGACTCTAAAGCTTTATAAGCAAATCAACATTTTTTATTATAAATTCAAAAAAGACATATTTTCTTATATTTTTATTTCTAGATCTTACATTAATAAAATCTGATATTTCTCAACCAATTAAATTATAATATTGAATGTCTTTATAGTGATTACATTACACGTAGGAAGTTTATTATTGAATTAGTATTTGGTTTTCTAAGTTAAATACTTCTTTGAAAGTTTAATCTTGTTCATTAATGAATTTATGTGTATATGATTGCCTGTATATTTGTTTTTGTGTTTGTTTTTAGCAACTTCTCCCCAAAGGTAGTAAAAATATTTTTTAGTTTGATCAAAAACATTTGCGTGTATACTATGCAGATTTCCTAGGCTAGGCATAGTATCACCTATTTAAAATTTTTACCAATTGAAAAAGATTATAAATTTAAGAAATTAATGATTGTTTTTAAAAGTGTTTGATGCCAAAAATTCCTCGTAGTCTGTTTTGATTAGTTATATATAGCTTTGGGACTTTTTTTTTTTTTTTTTAATTCTTTGCCTGCCATGGAGCTTGAACTCATGACGCAGGGATCAAAGGAGTTGCATGCTCTACTGACTGAGCCAGTCAGGTGCTCCAACTTTGTTTTGGGTTTTATTGAGAATTTGGGATTGAGAATTTTGCCATGTTTGTTGTAGTTGTGTAGTTTGAAATTTTTTTTCTTCTAGAAATTAGTAAATGAAACATTCCAAAAACTCTGGTTTACTCCAACTCCACACAATGACAAAGAAGCAATGACAAGGAAAATTTTAAACATCACTGATGTGGTAAGGACTCTTAACAAAGGTGTGATCCCTGTGGGTGCAAACCTAGTTTAGGCCCACCCCCTCTTACAGAGATAGAAACAATGATGAGATAATTGGTTAATCTTGACATTTAATACTACAGTTGACCCTTCAGCTGCACAGGTCCACTTATACACAGATTTATTTCAGTAAATACAGTATAGTACTGTAAATATATTTTCTCTTCCTTAGGATTTTTTTTTACTATTTTCTCTCCTCTAGCTTACTGCATTACTGTAAGAATATAGTATATAATATGGATGTCATACAGTGTATGTGTTAATCAACTGTTCGTTATTGATAAGGCTTCTGGTCAGCAGTAGGCTATTAAAAGTTAAATATGAGGGAAATTAAAATTATATGCTGGTTTTCAACTGTGCAAGGGGTCAGCATCCCTAAACCCTGCATTGTTCAGGATCAACTGTACTTCCCTTACTTTACATTTCTGGAGATACTCAAGGGATGCAAAGAAGATGAGATTGGTGTTTCTACATAACCGCTCCTTGGCATTCGTTCACTTAAGCACTGATACTGAAAATCTCCATGATCCTCTACTGATTGAAAGCTGAGAGGGGAAGGAGAAATGGATGAATAGGTAACAGTAGCCCAGGGATGGGATAGCAACCTAAAATGAGATAGTACTTTTTCAGAAAACATGAGTTAAGATTAGTTTCATTATGTTTAATTATACACATAAGCTATAAACTTTTTTGACCCAGAATACTTTTTATATTTTGAACATTATCAGTTACCAGTTCATTTCTGTTTCACTCATGTCTTTAAATCTGCTATCTAGAAGGAAAATAATAAGCAAACACTTTTGTGTTGTTTTAAACCTTACAGATTTTTCTGACTAATTGAAGTTTTTATTCAAAATGTAATATCATATATTTTTTAAAGTTTTTATTTAATTCTAGTTAGTTAACATACAGTGTAATATGAGTTTCAGGTGTACAATATAGTGATTCAGCACTTCCGTGCAACACCCAGTGTTCATCACAACAAATGCATTCCTTAATCCCCCTCAACTATTTCACCCATCCTTCCATCCACTTCTCCTATAATACCTTATTTAATTTCAATACATTAAACTAATTTCTTGAATATCTTCTAAAGTGTTTTTAAAATAAAATTGTTTAGCATTGGTAAATTATTGGTTTACTAAAAGAATAGTTTACTTTAAAAATAATTTTTTAAATGAGAACATTGAGACATTTATATACCTCATGCTAAACCATAGCAAAGGTTTTGGTTTTGGTTTTTCAGATTTTTAAGTAAATTTCTAATTTTGATAATTTCACCATATTTTCCCACTTAGGTTGCAGCATGCAGAGATACTGGATATGACTGGTTTGAGCAACTCCTTCAAAACGTGAGTGTTATTTTGACTCCTGATAACAAATAACATGAAATTTCATAGAAGATCAGTTCTTTGTAAGCTTTATGATTTAAAAGAACCTTTTCAGTTATTTTTTAAGTATTTGCCTTTTGGGGGGAACATTTATTTCAGTATATTAGGCTGAATGTGTTGGTTAATATCCCTATTTAATCAATTATTCAATTGCCTGTTAAAAGTAAGTTTTCTAAATCAGTAAATGAAATTGTCTTCTCTCTTTCAGATAATTTTTTTCTTATCCCTTTAATTTATATGTTAGACTGAAATCTATGGATTTACAGATTGCATTAAATACATATTTACATTATTTGACATACTATAAAATATGTAGAATTTCCTGTAATAGTGCAGAATTAAACCACAATTGGTGTTCTTTAAAAACTTCATAAATGGAAATGTTTCTCCCTATGAATTTTTTTATTTCAGAAATTTTTTAAATAGATGAAGTGCCCATCACCCAGCTTCAAAAATTATCAGCATTTTCCCAATCTTATTTTATCTCTAATCCCTCCCCTGTATTTTTTTAAATTATTTGTTCTTGGCTATAGTACTTTTAAAGCAAACCCCATACTTTATATCATTTCACCATAAACATTTTAGTGTCTGTCTTTAACAGAAATTACTTTTAAAAAATAATTAGAATATCATTATCATCTATATCAAATAAGTTATTCCCTAATATCTAATACCTATTCAATGTTCATATTTCCCTGATTGTCTCAAAAATGTATTTATATATTTCGTTTGCAGTTGCTTTGGTTGATACGGCTCTTAAGTCTCTTCTCTTAATCTATAATAGTCGACCCCTCACCCCTCTTTTTTTTTCATGCCACTTACATGTTTTCCTGTAGAATGTCCTGCACTCTAGATTTCATAGATCTTTTCCTTCTGGTGTCATTTAAGTTGTTCCTCTATTCACCATTTTTTTTTTTCTATAAACTCTTAGATCTAAAGCCTTAATAATACTGAAGTTCAGTTGTGGTAGTAGGAGACAAGAATACTTCATAGATGATGGTGAATATTATTGTGTCACATCAGGAGGCACATAATGTTTGTTTATCCACTTTCAGTGATCTTTCAGTTTAGATGTTGTCAACCTGGTGCACCTATTATAATGAGTTTGCTCATTTTTTTAATATCAGTGTGAATGAATAGATTTGTATGTCTTTATATTTTCTTTTATTTCTACTTTTAGAGAGGGGAGGGGCAAAAGGAAAGGGAGAAAGAGAATCTTTACCAAGCTCCATGCCCAGCACCAGCCTGTTGCAGGGCTCGATCTCACAGCCATGAGATCATGACCTGAACCGAAATCAAGTCAGACGCTTAACCAACTGAGCCACCCAGCTGCCCTGTCTTTGTATTTAAAATGTAATCGTAATTCTTTTTGAAGTTCAGATTGTCCCATCCTTGCCCAGTGTTAGTCCTTTCAGGTTGGTCTTGTATCCTTTTGATCTAACGTTATTACTTTTTTATAACCTGATCACTTTTTGCCTCTACAAGATGCCCTAGACTCTACTTGCACATTTTCTGCCCCAAACAAATCAGTCGTTTTCCCCAAGAGCCCTACTTCCCTTTGAGGAGAAGAATTTGGATGCTGCAGATGTTCTTTGCTAATGGGTTATCATAGCTTTGGGCCTTTTCCAGAGGATAGAGCTAAAAAAATATATTTTTTAGGAAGGCAGAAATAAATCAAGAATTTATATTTTTTTATTCAAATTTTTTTTATCATGAAGGTCTATTTCTTTGGTTTTATTCTTTCCTTTAGGCTAAAAATCTTGGTTCCTAAGGAAAGGAACATAATTTCTTACTTGCTTTGCCCTACTATATTAACAATAACATTATTGTATACAGTTTTTAAGATTGCTTTGCATTTCTTTTTATCTATAGCTCACTAAAGGTACAGTACTAAAAATCTATCTTTTTTTTTTTTTTTTTTTTTGAAGTGGGTAGAGGGCCATAGGGGGAGAGAGAATCTTAAGCAGGCTCCATTTCACAACCCTGAGATCATGACCTACACCAAAATCAAAAGTCGTACACTCAACTGACTGAGCCACCCAGGCACCCCATTAAAAGTCTTTCTTCTTTTTTTTTTTTAAAGATTTTCTTTATTTATTTGACAGAGAGAGAGAGAGACAGCCAGCAAGAGAGGGAACACAAGCAGGGGGAGTGGGAGAGGAAGAAGCAGGCTTCTCGCGGAGGAGCCTGATGCGGGGCTTGACCCCAGAACTCTGGGATCACGCCCTGAGCCAAAGGCAGATGCTTAACAACTGAGCCACCCAGGCGCCCCTAAAAGCCCTTCTTGAAATAAATTTTTTGATTATATCAGCAATCTACTGTCTAGTTAAGTCCATTTGTTTCTGCTTACTTCTGTATGTTTAGCGATATTTTTGAACCGTCAACCAAAATTGTTTTCTTGAGGCACCCTTGAGTCACCCTTAAAAGCTTCTTTGTGCCTCTTTGTAGTCGGTCCTCTTCCCTTGACCCTAGGAAACCACCAGTCTACTTTTTGTCACTACAGTTATACCTTTTGTAGAATTTCGTATCAGTGGAATCATACAGCATGTAGTTTTTTTGTGTTTGATTTCTTTTAGTTAGTAGAATGTTGCTGGTATATTATTTTTTTGCTGATTGTTATCAGTAGTTCAGATGTATGGTAATTTCTTTATGAACTCAAAAACTTATGGATTTATGTTTCCAGTTTAGACTTTTCTGAATAATGATGCCATGAATGTGTGTGTGGAAGTTTTTCTGTGGATGTGTGTTTTTATTTTTCTTGAGTAAATTTGTATGAGTGTGATTCCTGGGTCATGTTGTGAGTGAGAAACTGCCAGACTCTTTCCAAAATGGCTGAACCATTTTGTGTTTCCACCAGCAGTGTTCCAGTTGTTCTGCATTCTCACCAATACTTGGTTTTGTCATTCTTTTTAACTTCAGCCATCTGATGGTGTGCAGTAATATGTTGCTTTTAAAAAAATTTTTAAGATGCCTTTTTTAAACATCTTCATGGTATTTGCTTATGCTCTTCAGTCTATAATATCTTAGGTTCTCTTCCTAAATCATCTTCGATATATCATCTTTTATTTTATAATTTTACAAAATATATTTGGTATCATTTCCCTCCTAAGTCAAATAATTAGCTCTATATTACAAAGCATTGTGACCATCTTAGTTATATTTATGTTATCCATTCCGGATGGGACATAATAATTTTTAAAAGACTCTACAACCACATGTTTCATCTGATAATTACAATAAGTGAGAATTAATTAATTGTAGCTATCAGAAATGTCATTATTTAGTATTCCAAAAAAGGATCTAAGATAATATCCATATGTATTATTGGCAAGTTAGAGACAGAAAGGAGAGGACTAGATTTATAATCTCTTAATAAGTTCTCTGTTCTTTATATCTTGACTTTCTAGTTGTTCAGTCCTTTCTCCCTGTTGTCTAATTTTACTTTAGTTTCTGACAAGAGTTTAGTTTATCAATGACACTGTGACTTTGTGATACAGTCATTAGACTAGCAGAATTTAATGAAAGAAATGAAGCTTAAAAGTATTATAGATGCATGTAACAGAGACTTAACCACTCTTAGCAGTTATAACAACATGTATGCATAACTTTTAAGAGAGGCTGGGAAGAATGTAGAGAATGGACTATTAGAATCATTGGAAATTCTAGAGTTAAGAATAATTAGTACACACGAGTGTGCCTGGCTGGCTCAGTCGGTAGAGCATACAGCTCTTGATCTTGGGGTTGTGAGTTTGAGCCCATGCTGGGGGTAGAGTTTAAAAAAAAAAATTTTTTTTTCTTTTTAAGAATAATTAGCACACTTAGGGCACCTAGGTGGCTCAATTGGCTAAGTGTCTGCCTTCTTCTTGGGTAATGATTCCAGGGTCCTGGGATTGAGCCCCACATTGGGCTCCCTGCTCAGTGAGGAGCCAGCTTCTCCCTCTCCTGCTCTCCCTGCTTGTGCTCTCTCTGTCAAATAAATAAATAAAATCTTAAAGAAAAAAAGAATTAGCACACTTCAACTATTTCCACATGAGCTCATGTACACATTCCACTCCATCCAGTTTCCACTATTTCTCATTTTTATTATTTCTGTGTTGAGTGAGTTTCTTATGGATCATTGATTCCCAGCTCATGGAATGTGGGGATTTTTTGAAGGAAGCTTACAGTACTATGAAATAGCTTCAAATTCAGACATGCACCAAACTGTCCAACTAAATAATTTTGTTAGTATGTTATATACACACACACACACACTTTAAATGTATGCAGATTCATTGCCTTCATAACCTTTAATGAATTCATAGTTTTATGACTTTTAATGAATTCGTAGAGGTTTTTTTTTGCCATTTTTCAATAGCATATGAAAGAAAAATTTCCATCATGAAAGTCCTTGTATTTTTTTATTTCTATAAAGTAGTCTAATTAATTTAAACTACTATCATATCCCTATGATAGGTACACAAAAATTGAATTGATTTTCCAGTGCCACTCGTTTTCATTGCTTATAAACCAAGACTATGGTCTTTTTTTAGTTTATAAGAAAATACAGGTGGGGCATATAGGTGGCTCAGTCAGTTAAGTGTCTGCCTTAGGCTCAGGTCATGATCCGAAGGTCCTGGGATCAAGCCCCACGTCTGTCGGGCTCCCTGCTCATGTGGGAGTCTGCTTCTCCCTTTCCCTCTACCCCTCCCCTCCCCCATGTGTGCTCTCTCGAGCACACCTGCTTGCTTTCTCTCTCAAATAAATGAATAAAATCTTTAAAAAGGAATACAGGCAGTGAAAAAACTTGAATAACCTATATTTCATATGTTCCTGGCCTTTGTAATCTAAAACAAGATTTCCTCAAAGTTTACAGTCAAATACTTTATCAGCCGATGCATGAATAGGAAAATTAATCTATTCATGTAATTTAATAGTACTCCACCTCTTAAAGGAAGAGACTACTGAAACATACAGCAACTTAGATGAATAATAAAAACATTACACAGAGTGAAGAAGACTTACACAGAAGAGTACATATTCTTATTCCATTTATATAAAGTTCTAGGAGAGGCAAAAACTAACCTCTATTGGAAAAATTCAGAAGAGTGGTTGCAGGGGGCCAGGGATTGACATGGAAGGGACATGTACTAGGGTACTCCAGAGAAGCAGAACCAACAGGATACTGAGAGGAGAAAGAAAAGGATTTATTATAAGGAATTGGCTCATGCAGTTGTGGAGGCTCTTAAGTCCCAAAATCTGCTGTCTGCAAG
The DNA here is from genome assembly GCF_002007445.2 of Ailuropoda melanoleuca. Taxonomy (NCBI): domain Eukaryota; kingdom Metazoa; phylum Chordata; class Mammalia; order Carnivora; family Ursidae; genus Ailuropoda; species Ailuropoda melanoleuca. Next base: position 118,798,363 of record NC_048220.1, on the reverse strand, counting down.
TTAGAAGTCCAGATGAGCTACTGGTGTAGTTCAGCCTGTGTCTGCAGGCCTGAACCAGGGTAGCCAGTGGTATAAATCCCAGTTGGGGTGCAAGAGGGAACTGATGTCCCAACTCAGACAGAGAATGATAGGTTTCTTCCTTCCTCCACCTTTTGTTGTATTCAGGCCCTCAGTGGCTTGTGTGATACCCATCCAAATTGGAGAGGATGATCTGCTTTACTGAGTCCACCGGTTCAGATGTGAATCTCATCTAGAAACGTCCTCCCCAATATCCAGAAGTAATATTTAGCCAAATCACTGGGCATTCCGTGGCCCAGTCAAGCTGACATGTAAAATTAACCATCATAAATCCATCTTGTCAACTTGGCACCTATATATATCTCTTTAAGCCATATTTCATTTCCAAAAAAACAGTAACAAGGTCATAGTTCCACTTAACATGATACAGCTATCCTGCATATAATCGAAAATGCACTAACCTCTTTCCCAGGAGAAAAAATTAAGTCCTTGAGTGATATTCACTCTTCTCCTTGATATCCCATAAGTTAAATATACTATGATATGAAGTCAGTACATCTTACATTTTATGGTAAGAGAATAAGAGTGGAAAAAATTATTTGCTCTTTCCTCTCTCCCTCCCTCCATCCCTCCCCACACACACACACACACACACACACACACACACAAATGTATTCATAACAAAATAAGTAGGAAATGCTCATGACAAAGTTTTTGTTTCTATACCTTGCAGTGTGGTCATTGGCTGCCTTCTGCCCACTGTTTATTTCCTTTGCCTTCAACAAGGACCTCACCTGGTCTTGGTTCATGGTGAGGTGACCCATAATTTCATTCCTGAAGGGTCTGTACCACTAGTAGTCCTGCCTGGGTTGGGTTGGTGTAGTTTTCCATTGACCTTAATCACAGGAGATGGTAATACTAAGAGTTGCCCTAAGGGGTGTCCTATATTCCAGACACTCTTCCTTACCGCCATTGTAGAGTAGTAGTCCAGTCTGTCTTTGGTAGTTAGGATCAGTCACTCCAGCTAGTACCCTAATTCCCTTCTTTGCCTGTTGATTCAGAGGCATGAGGAACCTGAAGTAGTTGGGTGGTAGTCTTAACTTCCAGTTCAGTGGGATCGTTGTTGTGTCTACTGGTGAGAGCTCCTTCTGGAACTAAGACCTCTAGGTCAGCAAAGCATAAAGTTGACAGAAGCAGAAGTTTTGCTACTGGGTCACTAGAGGTAATAGTGAGTGATGCCACTCCCATTTCTACTCCTTGCAGACTTCTGGACTGTGAATCCTGGTTGCGGGCTGAACAGCACCAAATATTGGTTGCTGATTAAGAGCATATAGAGCCTTCTGGAGAATCTTGCCGCAGCCATGCAAGATATTGCCACCTATCTGGCGCTATATGCAGCTCTTCAAAAGTCCGTTCCATGTTCTATCAATCCACTTGCTTCATTGATCAAAAGTAATTCTGTGTAGAATATCATGACAGTAAATAAGGCGATAAATCTACAGGTGGTTGTTTTGGCAGAAGCACTGCATGCAGGGAAGGCAAGTATGTATCCATAGTAAGTGTTCCAGTAAGAACAAAATGCTGCCCCTTCCATTATGAAAATGGTCCTGTGTAATCAACCTGCTCACAAGATAGCTGGCTGTTCCATAACAGGGACTCAGTGTTGGTCTCTACTGCTGGCAGATTGGGCACTCAACAGTGGCCATAGCACACTGGCCTTGATGAATAGAAGTCTGTGTCACTGAGCCCATGTATAACTTCCATCCCTGACACCGTGGACAGTTTGTTCATCAGCCTATTGAGCAATAAGAGTAGCTGGGGAAAGAGGCTGATAACCTCAGAGAAGTTACCTACAGAATATGTCTTCCTATCCACTTGATTATTTAAATCTTCCTCTGCTGAGGTCATCCTTTGGTGAACATTCATGTGGGACATAAATATCCTCATATTTTTTGCCCATTCAGAGATGTCCTCTTCCTTCCAAGTCCCTAACCATCTACCCAAACCATTGGCTACAGCCCATGAATTGATGTATAGTCACATATCTGGTCATTCCTTCTTCCAAACAAAGTGAACGGCCAGGTGTACTACTCAGAATTTCTGCCTAGTGGAGGACTTTCCCTTCACCATTCCTTCAGGGATGTTCCAGATGGGCTGCTGTAGTGCTGCAGATGTCCACTTTGGAATGGTCCTGTATATTGTGCAGACCTATTTGTAAACCAGGCCTATGTCGTCTTCTCCTCTGTCGGTTGATCATAGGGATGATCATAGGTAACTCCCCATGAGTCCATAGGTACAGGCTGGAAGAGAGTAGGCAGGAATGAGCAGGCGTTTGGGCTGCTTCCTCATGTAACTTACTTGGGCCCTTAGACCTGCTCTCACCCAGTCACATCTATACCACTTATATTTGATGATGACGTGCTGCTGTGCTTACACACACATGGGTTCTTGGGGGGTCAGGTAATACCCAGTTCATTATAGGCAACTCAAATGGCATGGTAGTGTGGTAACCCATGGCTAGGCATTCAGTATCTACTAAGGCCCAGTAGCAGGCCAAGAGCTTTTCAAAAGGAGAGTAGTTATCCACAGAGGATGGCAAGACTTTGCTCCAAAATCCTAAGGGTTTGTACTGCATGCATTCCATCTATTGGGGTCCTGCCAAAGGCTCCAAACAGCATCCCTCTCTGCCACTGACACTTCACCTTTAGATCTACTGGGTCATCTGACCCATGCTGCAGAGCAACTTGCACAGTGGCCCAGATCTTTTGCACAGCCGTCTTCTGTTCTGGACCCCACTCAGCACAAGCAGCATCTCGGGTCACTCAGTAAATGAGCCAGAGTAACACACCCAAAATAGGAATTCGTTGCCTCTAAAGTCCAAAGCCCATTAGCCATTGTGCCTCAATTTTTGGTTATATATAGGAGAGGCCAGATGGAACAATTTATCCTTTACCTTAGAAGGGATCTCCAAACATACCCCACACCACCTAGGACCCTAGTGATTTCACGGAAGTAGAAGACCCCTGAATTTTTGTTGGGTTTATTTCCCTACCTTCTGACACAAGTCTTATCAGTAAGTCTAAAGTGGTTGCTACTTTTTGCTCACTAGGTACTGTCAGCATCGTACCATCAGTGTAATGAAACAGCGTGATAATCTTATTAAAGGAAGAGGTAATCAAGATCCTGCAAACTAAATTATAACATAGGGCTAGAGAGTTCATATACGCCTGAGGTAGGGCAGTGCAGTGTATTGCTCACCTTGTCTGCTGATAGCAGACTGCTTCTGGTAAGCCTTTGACAGGAATGGAGAAAAAAGCATCTGCCAGAAGGTGCCAGGCAACTAGGGAAAGTATTAATTTGCTCGAGTAATACCTTGTATGGTACAGAAGATGCAGTTGGAGTCACCACCTGGTTAAGCTCATGTTAATCCACTGCCATTCCCCAGGATCCATCTGTCTACTGCATAGGCCAAATAAGTGAGCTGAATGAGAAGGTGGTGTGAATTACCATCTCTGCATCCTTCAGGTCTTTGATGATAGCACTAATCTTGACAGCCCCTCCAGTAATGTAGTATTGCTTTCAATATACTATTTTCCTGGGTAGAAGCATTCCTCGTGGCTTCCACTTGCCCTTTCCCACCGTAATAACCCGCACTGCATGGATCAAAGAACAAGTGTGGGGATTCTGTCAGCTGCCAAGTATATCTATTCCAATTTTGCATTTTGGTGCTAGGAAACAATCACAGGATGTGTTTGGGAACCCACTGGACTCAGTATGAAACAGACCAGAGTTACATCTCCATTGACCACCTGACCTTCAAATCCCACCCCTGCTCTGACCAGTGGGTCATAGTGACCATTAGGGCCTCCTGGAAGTAGTGCCAGTTCAGAACCAGCATCTAATAATCCCTAAAAGTCCTGATCATTTCCTTTTCTCCAATTTCTCAGAGAATGCTGTGCACAGAATGTTTGTGTGTCTCCAAAATCCATTATGTTGAAGCCTAATCCCTAGTGTGATACTAGGAGGTGGGGCCTTTGGGAGATGATTAGGTCATGAGGGTGGAGCCTTTGTGAATCAGATTAGTGCCCTTCTAAAAAGAGACACAACAGAGATATCTCTCTCTCTGCTCTCTGCCGTATAAGGATATGACAAGAAGACCGTCATCTGCAAGCTAGGAAAAGGATCTTCACTAGAAGATGCTGGCACCTTGGTCTCAAATTTCCCAACTTCCTGAGCTATGAGAAATAAGTTTCTGTTTAAGCCACCTTGTCTATAGTATTTGTTATAGCAGCCCAAGCTAAGACAGAAATTGGAACCAAAAAGTAGGATGGCACTGAAAACAAATAATGTGGAAGTGCCTTTGGAATTGGGTAATATGTAGAGACTAGAAGAGTTTAGATGTGCATGCTAGAAAAAGCTGATATTTCAAGAAACACTGAAAGGCAGTTCTGGTGAGGGCTCAGAGAGAAAAGCTGTAGAGGAGGCTTTTGTCTTCTTAGAGAATACATATAACCATGTTCAGAATGTTGGTAGAAATTATGACAGTAGAGGCCATCGTGATGGGGTCTCAGACGGAAATGAGAAACATGCTATTGGACATCAGAGAAAAAGTAGTGTTTGTTATAAAGTGGCAAAGAACTTGGCTGAATTGTGTTCTTCTAGTGTTTTATGAAAGGTAGAACTTCAAGCGTGAAATTGGATATTTAGCTGAGTAGATTTCTAAATAAACTGTTGAAGGAGCAATTTGGTTTTGTTAATAGTCAAATACTGTCTCTCCATCAACCAGTGAATGGGTAAAAATACTGATATATCCACACAGTTTCATAGTATTCCACATCATAAAGGAACAAACTGTTGATACGTACAACTTAGGTGAATAATAAAAACATTATGCAGGTGAAGGAAGCCTTACACGAAAGAGTACATGTTCTGGTTCCATTTATATGAAATTCTAGGAGAGGCAAAATTCATCTGTACTGGAAAAACTCAGAAGAGTGATTGCAGGGGTTCAGGGATTGACTGGGAAGTAACATGAGGGAACTTTCAAGGATGGTAATAGTCCCTATCAGTGGTTCTAAAAGTTACTGAGATTACCTGCAACTTGTTAGATAATACGAATTCTAAGGCTTTACCCCAGTAATTCTGAGGGTGGGCCCACCATTCTATATAGTCTTTCTAGGTGACTCTGATATAAGCTAAAGATGTAGATCACTGTTCTCTATCTTGATAGGAGTTTGAGTTCTAATGGTGAATGCACTTAACAAAACTGAGCACATGAACACTGAACATATGTACATTTCATTTTGTGTAACTTTTATCTCAAAGGGAAAAAAGGAGTATACTGTTTACAGTTTACTTTGAAATGCGTCAAAAATAAGATGGATAAAGATATGTGTGTATGTATACATATGTATGTGTATGATGCAGGCATTTATGCATATATAAGCATAAGGCTGATATAACATCAGTATGTGTGTATGATTTAACATTAAAGAAGAAGAAATAAGTAATCGTTCCAAGGAACACAGGAAAAAATTTTGATAAAATTTAATAACTTCAAATGATAACTTCTAATAAACTAGGAATAAAATCTGACAGAAGATAACTATAAACCTAAAATGAAAATCATGCAAAATGGGAATATGTTCAGAGATCTCATCAAGATAAAAAATAGTCATCAAGGGGCACCTGGTTGGCTCTATCAGTAGAGCATGCTCCTTTTAATCTCAGGGTCGTGAGTTCAAGCCTCATGCTGGGTGTGGAGCCTGCTTAAAACAAAAAAAAACAAAAACCATAACAAAAGAAAAAATAGTCATCAGACGAGGTGATTGTAAAATGTATGTGGAAAAGCAGAGAACTAAAAATAATTGTCTTTTCTGAAAATGCAGGAGAACTGACTTGCCTTACCAAGTGTAAGGACTTATTTTTAAAGATGCAATAGTTAGTGTGGTACTAAATAGACCAATAGAACAAGGTGGAGAGCTCAGAAATAAGCCTCCATGTATTTAGGATATACTTACTATAAAATAGAAGTGGCACTGCAATTAATGGGGAAATAATGGAGTTCTCAGTAAATGGGGCCGAGACAATTGGCTATCCATGGGGTTTTTTTTTTTTTTTTTTTTTTTAAAGAATTGATTCCTACTTCTGGGATCCCTCAGTAGCTCAGTTGGCTAGGTGTGTGACTCTTGGTCTGTGCCCAGGTCATGCATGATCTCTTGGGTCGTGAGATCGAGCCCCACGTCAGGCTCTGTGCTCGGTGGGGAGCCTGCTTGAGGTTTTCCCTCTCCCTCTGCCCCTACCCCGCACCCACGTGCGTGCACATTCTCTCTCTCAAATAAACAAATCAATCTTTAAAAAAAAAAAAATTCCTACTTCAACTCAATAATTACCTCCATATAGATTAGAGGAAATCTTTTAAGTCTTTAGAGGATAATATGTGTGAATATATTTTTTACCTTTCTGTAGGGATAGATTTCTTAAACAGGTTACAAAACCATTGACCTTAAAAGATTGATAAATTTCACTATGTTGAAAGGAAGTACATTTTCTAATCAAAAGACATCTTAAAGCAAAAACACAAGTCACAAACTGGGAAAATATATTTGGCACACATATAACATGTAAAAAAGGATCATTATGAAGAACATGTGAAAAACTCCTCTTCTACAAACCAGCATAAGGCAGGAGTCCCAGTAGGAAAATAAGTAAAAGTCAGGAATAGGCATTTCATACAAGAAATAGTACATATGGCCTATCGTTGTTCAACTTCATTAATAATATGGAAAATACAAATGAAGACTATGTTTTACATTCATTCGATGGCAGAAATTGAGAAGTCAGATGATAACAAATGAAAAAGAGATGGATTAAACAGTATCTCTTAAACTGTGGAGAAAATACTACAACCAATTTGAAAAAAATATAGCATTATTTCATAAAGTTGAACAATTATATAATCTGTGACCTAGCAGTTCCACTTCAAGGTATATATGCAAGAAAATCTTGCATATGTGTGCCAGGAGACAAAAGAATGCTCATTATGCCACTAAAAAGTGTAATTAACCTGTCTTCAGAATAGCTAAATTAACTGCAATATGGACACACGGTAGCCTGTTGCTTATCAGTTAAAATGAATAAAATACAGTCATTTGCAACAACCTGTATTACAGTTAGGGACATAATGTTGAGTGAACAAGGCAAGTCCCAAAAGACTGCATCTAGCATGATACCTTTTAGAAAGTTGAAAATCAGGCAAAACTATAAACAGTATATAGCTTACATGATCTTTTTAAGCAAAGAAATTATAAAATTCCTGATAATGGTTACCTTGAAGTGACACAGGAGGATGAATAAGGGAAGGAGCATATTGGGAAAATGAAAGCCCATGGAAATGTTCTTGAGTTGGGTTCATAGTACAATATTTTTATAAGTAAACAAATTAAAAGGGCACATAGCAGTATTGATGGTGTGTCATGAACCAAAATCTAGGATTTATACTTTTGTGTATACTTCATCTCTTAGGAAAAAGAAAAAATAAGAGGGGATTGTTTTCAGCTCCTGCCTGGAAAAGGCTAGCATGCGATTTTAGTAGTTGCTTAAGGAATTGAGTTATGAAGCAGGACGAGTAGAATTTGCTGTACAGAGTTGAAACTGAAAATTTAAATTCTCTTTTTTAATTTATTTCTTTAAATTGAAGAGGATGGGGGCAACATATGTGTTATGTTATACTGATTGCTGTCAATTGTTTTAATCATCCGTGCATATTGTAGTGAAAGTTTAAATTTGAGCTATCCAATACTATCCACATGTGTTTTTTTAACTTAATTTGAATTATTGTTTTTATTTTATTTTAATTCTTCAATCATACTAGCAACATTTCACGTGTTTAGTAGCTGCATATGTCTTGTGGCAACCATATTGGACAGCAGAGATAAAGACATTTCCATCATTGCAGCAAGTTATATTGGACAGCACTGGAACTCTTCATGAAAATCAAATACTCATTTCACCTTCTTTACTCTCTCAGACTTGTATTAGCTAGTCTGTATTAACAGAACAAATATACCTTAGATGACTTTACAATTGACCTATGATTATAAAAGTTTGAATTGGTTTTATTTTTTGGCTGTAGTTAGACTGATCTTTTCTCCTCATCTCATCATTCCTAACACTTCTCTTACATTGTTTATTAATAATTTGGCAAAGGATAATACAGAAATCTAGCTTTGTGTCTTATAATTACAAAATTGAAGGTGCAATTCAGATAAAGTTACAATTATGTAAAAAAGTGTAATTAACTCATACTTTTTTTGAGCTATCAAAGGACTTGAAATAATGAAGAATAGAATTCTAATTCTTTAAAATAATCCAACTAGCACTGAGCATTAAGGAAAGTCACCTTTCTGATTTCTCTCATAGCCTACCTCAGGTCCTACACACAGTAGTTTAAGTACTTCATACTAACATTGTTTGAAAGTATTTATAAATTACTGGTTTATAAGATATTTTAAAACATTTGCTGTATATTTTTTTATTTATTTGCATTTTCCATATTAATTGTTAATGACAAACTGAAAAGCTTTTTATGGACACATTTAATGCATTTATATTATTACTGCCTAATGAATAATTATACTGGGATTTTTTTTTTATATATATACATATATAGTTGTTGAAGTCCGAAGAGGATTCCTCATATAAACCTGTGAAGAAAGCTTGTACTCAACTTGTTGATAACCTAGTTGAGCACATTCTTAAATATGAGGAATCTCTAGCTGGTAAGACATTTTATATATTGGTCATTAAGTTGATTTTATAAGATTTTAAAATACTTTGGGCACATTTCTCAATTTTGCTTCTGGTTCTGCTTAGCCTAATAATTAACTACTTCACTTTAAAATGAAGGGGGTTTTTTGTTTGATATTGCATCCTAGATTCTATTGTTTAGGTTGACTATCTAGAGCAGTGTAATAGAAGCATAGGCCTCATCTCTTCTGCATCTTTGAGTAGCATATAATTTTAGATGTTCTGTTGAACAGATATAAAAGTCCAGGTGCTACTGTGTATTTAGCTAGTTGTACTCATCCCAAAACTGTTTGATATCTTTTAAATGATATAAAATTTCTCTCAAAATGAAATTGTTTTAACTATGATAAAAATATTTTTAAAAGATTTGTAGTACATTCCTAATATCATTTATAATTGTTATATAAAATGTGTTTAATCTTGAGCTAGATAAAACGGTTAATATTTTTTAAATTGACAGATTCCTTAAATACTTAATATTTTATATTATCTATTACATTATTTACCAGTCACAAATTTGAAGTTATTAATCAGAATATAAGTAAATAATTATATAAAACTATAAAGGTAATAATTGATAATCTATTGCTTAAAGCACCCAAGCCTAACATTACTTCCTGAATCCTAATGTACATTGATGAGGAACAGTAGTCAGCCTTGGTCATTCTCCAGAATTGGGAGCCTGAGGTACCATTATGGCACCTAAGGAAATTGTTGATATCCTTTATATTTTATATGCAGTTTCTTTTCTTTAATTTTTTTTTCATTTTCCATGTGTACCTCTTTTTCTTTTTATCTCCTAGTTCTGTTTCCCCTATTTTTGCCTATCCTAGATTTTAAGGGTGATACTGTTGTCAGTGTTGAAAAATTGCTAATCTCTTCTAAAAACTAATTTGCCTCGTAAGAACCACTGTTTCTCCTAACTAGCAGCATTTTCCTCCCACTGGAGCAGCAGTTTGTTTACCTTTCTGATGTAGCACTGGTCCAGCTTCTTAATTTGTCACTCCAGTCTCTGAACATTCTTCTACCATGGTAGCATCTCTTTTTTCCCAGTACACTCAAACACAGTATCACCTCAGCTAATTTGTTTTTGTCCCACTTCGCTAACTTTCCCATACTTAACTTCCATCCATTTTTAGATACAAGCAACACCATGTTTATTCCCAAAAGCCCATCCCTAAACTTAGCTTCCATTGTACTTTTTAACTTCAGTCCTGCACCCCATAGTGTAAAATTTGCCTTCCATAGCACAGCCTCTTTGTCTTTTATGCTTAATATATGTAATATGTATAATAAAAGAAAAAAATATAGGAAGTCTAGTATCATAAGAAATGCTAATCTTTTATTGAAGCATATACTAAATCAATTCAGGGGGTGATAGTAATTTAAGTAATTGTATAATTTCCACTGCCTTGTCATATTTTAGTATCTTATTTCTGTTTTTCCAGATTCTGACAATAAAGGTGTGAATTCTGGAAGATTGGTAGCTTGCATAACCACTTTGTTCTTATTCAGCAAAATAAGACCTCAGCTCATGGTTAAACATGCCATGACTATGCAGCCATACCTTACCACTAAATGTAGTGTAAGTATAGAGCTGTCCTACTTTTCTTTCTTACCATGTAGTAAGTATTTCAAACTTAGAATTGGCATTGTGTTGTCCGCACTTTCACTGACTGATCAACTGTGTCATGTACTCAAATATGTGTTCTAATGTTTGTGGCAAGTTATCTACAGACATCATTTTTTTTAGGCTTCATTTCCTCCATAAGCTCCTCAGGTCAAACCCTCAGTAAATGCTTACTAAATGTTATAACTACTGCTAAGACCTCAAAGGTGAATGAGACAGAGTTCCTGTCATTGAGAAATTTACTGTCTTTTGGATTCTAAATTTGCTTTTCATTTGTCATTTCAATATATTTTCTTATGAGTATATTGTATTTATTTTATAATACACCAGTATGTTGAACATGGAAAATCTAGTATATCAGAGATGTTAGGTGGTTGTTTTAAGTTAATATCACACATACTGTTTTTCAACGATTAAATGCGAAAATCAAATAAAACATTGTTTATGTAAACTAATCCCGCAATTTATATGACAGCATGGTGAGTTAAGTGGCTTATTACAAACACTAAATTTTGAAAGTCTAAAAACTGTAGAATGTAAATAGTTTTTTTACTTTACTATGTTCCCAGTGTTCCTAAGGAACTAATTTTAACTGTTTCCTCTACTAGATTTGCTTTGCTGCTATGGTCTCATTTTTTGGTGACCTAAATTAACAAGTTCTAGATGAAAAACCTGAGAAATTTTAACTGCAGAAAGTACCAGAAGATAAATATATAAAAACAACTTATAATACTTCTGAGATCCTAATTCTATCTCTAGGGCTTGTATTAGATCCAGAAATAAATTGATTAATATGTAATCCATGGCCAATAATAATAGTTAATATTTATTGAGGACGGTGCCAAGTACTATGAAGAATTTTACATGCATTATCTCATTGACCTTGTGAAGTAGGTATCATTATTATTTCAGTTTTACAGATAAGAAACTAAAGCTTTGAGAATATAAATAACTTGCCCAGTGTCACACAGCTGACCGGTCCCAAAGCTAGAATTCAACCCCATGTCTGTTTGCTTCTAAGAACTGGTCTGTAATAACTTGCATGAATAGGCCTTATTTGGACCAATATTACTTTGAAGCAAGATGACTTTGAAAACATTTTGTGTAATTTTTATGTATATATATGTACACATATATATAATATATATATATTTATTTTAAATCATGTAAGGTAATGTGCTGAGGTTGTAACAAGGTTTGAGGGAGGCACATGTCACATTAACAGTGTGAACAACCTGTCATCATGCTTGTGAACTACAAAAGGATCTATAAATTTTTTATTTAAAAAAAAGGAAGTATGCTAAAAGGAAGGATGAATGTTGGAAAGTTTTATACACATTCATAAAGTTTTATATAAATAAGTATGCTAAAAGGAAGGATGAATGTTGGAAAGTTTTATACACATTCATAAAGTTTTATATAAATAAGGCCATCTCCTGTATGTTAGACACATTTAAATTTTTGTTTTCTGTATCCTCCCTCCATCTTTATTCTTTATCTCAGGATGAACAACCTGGAGTATCCCTACATACTATAGCCATGCTTCTCTAATTGTGCACACACACATATATAACTGGTTGACCAGTTTTTTAAAATCAAGTTATGTTATATACATATCATATTAATGTATACATATTATATGTGTATACATTATCCATCTTATGGATGTCCTATGATTTATTTAACCATTTCCCATTTTGGCAGGTTTTTACATTGTTTCCTATCGATAGGCACCACAAACAATTCCTTAATAAACATCCCATACTCATATACCTTTAAATGGTGTGATTTTTTTCTTTGGGATAAATCCTAAGGAACGGACTTGTTAGATTAAGGGAATGTGCTTTTTGGTTTGGATTTTGGTTTTTTAATAGATTTTCCCAAATTGCTGGTGGACGTGTTTTAAAGCCTTTTTGAAAACCAGTATATGACAGTCTATGTCATTTTTATACTTTTTGCCAGTTAGGTGTAAAGGAATAGTTCACTGTTGCTTCATTTTACCTTCCCTGATACCCTAGAGTGTTGAACATCTTTTTAATGATATTTACCAGTTGTACTTGATTTTCTGTGATTTGACTGTATCATTTGACCATTTTACCTTTAAATTGTGGAGCTTTTTTTCTTTCCTTTTTTGAAAACTCTTTACTCTTAAGTTTTTTAGATATTGAAGCATCTTATGTTATAGTCATTTCAAGTAGTTTTCTTAGTATTATGTTATTCTGCTCTTTTCCTTCACAATTTGTCTTTAAATTTTTCTTCTAGACTTACTTTTTTTACTTGACTTTCTAGGCCAGAAATGTTAAGAGTGGTTTCAAAGTAAAATTTTAGCTGTGATTCTCAAATGAATTTATCTTAACAAAAGCTCTTCATCCCTAGACCGCTTTACTCATCCCCCTATTGTTTAAAGCAGGTGGGAGTGGAAGAGGGCAGGAAATGAGAGGATTTCTATGTTACTTAGGGTATTCATCTTACTTATGTTTTTATTTAATCTTGTGGGTATGCTGAAAGGATAGATGAATGTAAGGTGGGAACGTTTCTATTTAGTGAGAAGTAATTAGCTTAAAGAGTCCAAAATGAGTGTCCATAACCTGTTGCTAAGACTAAAGAGTGATAATTTGACTAGATAAAAACATGTTGAATGCCTTACTTCGCAAAAATAACTGTTAACTTTGGTTACCTTAGGGCAGGGGAACTGGATGACTGGAGGATAGTGGGTGGAAAGAAACTTTTTTTTTTTTTGAAAGAGACTTTATTGTAAATTCTTTAACCTTTTGGGTTTTGTTTTTTTTAATGTTCTACCTATCTTTTTAAACTGCTTCGTTTTTAATCAAAGTTCTAAACTTTTGTAAAATTAAAAATTTAATATTTCAGATTTTAAAATAAAGAAGTCTTATACTTAGTTCTGGGATTCTGTATTTTTATCTATCATAAAAAGCATTAACACAAGGCTTCTCAACCTCAGCACAATTGACATTTAGGACTGGGTTATTCTTTGTTGTCAAGAACTATTCTGAGCATTGTAGGATGCTTGACAGTATTCCTGGCCTCTCTTCGCTGGATACCAGTAGTACCCCCCCAACTCCCCTAATGTGACAACCAAAAATTTCTCCAGATACTGCCAAGTATCCTGTGGGGACAAACTCACCTCCCAGTTGAGAACTTCTAGGTTAACATACACCAGTTTGAAAAATACTAATCTTAAAAACTATCAGTCTTCGTTAAATAGTTAATATTTAAACACCGTTGTTCAGAATTGGCTTGTATTGCATTTTAGGGAAAAAAAGAATAACTGTAGCATTGTGATTAGGTTACCCAGATACTACATGATATGTTAGCGTTAGCGGCAGAGCTAGTATCCAGGCTCCTGACACTGTCTGATGTTCTTCCTTCCATACCTAAACAAAAAGCTCTTTTCTAATAGTCTTTTTTTTTCAATTGAAACTTTACATATGTAATAATACCTCAACTGCCAAATACATAAAGGTATATATAGTTTCTTGTTAGATTTTTGATATTCATAAAGCACTGATTTTATCGTTGTAGACACAAAATGATTTCATGGTTATCTGCAATGTTGCAAAAATCCTAGAGCTGGTTGTACCACTGATGGAGCATCCAAGTGAAACTTTCCTTGCCACTATTGAAGAAGATCTAATGAAGCTTATCATCAAATATGGCATGACTGTAAGCATTCAGTTTACCATCTCTGCATCGATTAGTATAAAATTCATAAATGCTAACTATATCATGGTTTTACCTTTGTCGTTAACTTTTGTCTAAAGTAACATTTTCTGTATCTTTTAGGTAGTGCAACATTGTGTGAGCTGTCTTGGGGCAGTTGTGAATAAAGTGACACAAAATTTTAAATTTGTGTGGGCCTGTTTCAATAGATACTATGGTAAGTTCAGTGTCTGGGCTTTAAAATTATCTTTCTAGATCCTGTAGTATGTCTAGCTCCTTTTTAAAAACACATCTGATAGGGGCGCCTGGGTGGCACAGCGGTTAAGCGTCTGCCTTTGGCTCAGGGCGTGATCCCGGAGTTATGGGATCGAGCCCCACGTCAGGCTCCTCCTCTATGAGCCTGCTTCTTCCTCTCCCTCTCCCCCTGCTTGTGTCCTCTCTCGCTGGCTGTCTCTATCTCTGTCGAATAAATAAATAAAATCTTTAAAAAAAAAAAATAAAAACACATCTGATAAAGACAGCATTGAGGGAATTTTAAAAGGTGTGACTGTCCTCTGGTCCATTCTCAGAGGCAATATTTTCTAGTATCTTTTGTGTTTCCTTAAGAATTCAATATAATTACTTCAGAAATTTACCTCATATTAAATGTCGATAAGTTTTTTGCCCGCTATGTAAAATAAAATTTAAATATCTTTGTTTTCTTAGATTAATTCTTTTAGACTGTAAGGTATGCCCTCATAATTCTAGGTGTGTGTGATACTTAGAACCATTAGTAAAATTTAATTGTAACAACTTAGCAGTAATTATTTAAAGATAGTAATTCAAGGATAAAAAGTTTCTTTTAAATAAATATTACTTATCTTAATAGGTGCCATTTCAAAATTAAAAAGTCAGCACCAGGAAGACCCAAATAACACCTCACTTCTAACAAACAAACCAGCACTTCTCAGATCCCTTTTCACTGTTGGAGCACTATGTCGGCATTTTGATTTTGATCTAGAGGATTTTAAAGGCAACAGTAAGGTAAAGATGCTAATATAATTACTTAGTATGCTGTGAAAAATAGGACTGTGTGACCCTGTGAACTGAAAATTACTAATGACCGAGGATGAAAGCAGCATCAGAGTAGTCTGATTTAATGAGAATTCTGAAGCAGCGTTCCCCAAGACATGGTCCTCAGACTAGCGTCTGATTTACAGACTGTTACTGGTTTATAACAAGAAGCTTAACACAAGTTCTATGAGCTCTGTAACAGTAGGCACACTGGGTAAGCAGCTGACTTTATTTTTTTTAATTTTTTCAATGAAGGAGCAGTATGTTAATTTGTGTTCTTACACAGACTTCTTTGTCACAGACTTTTATTTTGAATGTCACTGTTCTAAAATCTATGGATTTATAAATTTATTTGTGATTTATTCTTTAGTAAGTTCACATGTAGAAATTCTCACTGTTTGCTTTTAGGTTTTTTTCCTTTATGGTTGAAAACTGATCGAAGTTACTCTTCTTTATACACTTTAATGTGGTTTTTTCCCCCTTAGGTTAATATAAAGGATAAAGTACTTGAACTATTGATGTATTTTACAAAACATTCAGATGAAGAAGTACAAACAAAAGCCATCATTGGTCTAGGTAAGTTAAGTCTAAATTTCTTCATAGTTTTGGTTGTTTGAGAGGTTGAACAAATTTTACAATAATGTGACTCTAAACTGTTGTTTTATTTAAATATGTTTTTATTCACAGTAGGATTTGGTATATAGAATATAGGACTGGGGGTTAAGACACCTGGGTTCCATTCTTGGCTCAGCCAGTGACTTTCTGCGTGATCTTGAGCAAGTCATATAACTTCTCTGTTCATCAGAGAAACTGTATTTTGGTAGCATTAACAAGTTTCATAATGTAATATGCATGAGCAGTTGTTTATATTAGTCTTTTGAACAAAAGTGAGTAATAAATTTTTAGTTACCCAGACCTCACTAAATATTTACTGATTTCTTTAAATAAACTTAAATCTTAGTATCTTATTCCTCCTTCATCCCTTTTAGAAAATTACATATAGCAAATTACTAAAAATTCAGATATCACTTACTTTAGGGAGTTATATTGGTGCAGTGTTACCTTCAAGCCAAATGTGTACCTTTTAATGTTCAGTCTGGACATAAGTTATATGAAGTGGCAAAACTTACAATGTTAATTCAGAGAACAAATAGTGCAAATTTTAACTTGAAAAAGTAGCACTATGTAGAAAATAGTGCCTCTAGACCAGTTAATAAATGACATCTTGGTTGGGCCATAGTTAATATATTATACTGTGTGACCTTGGATTAGTTATCTGATCACTCTATGCTTTGAGTTTAGTTTGTTATTTGGCATCAGTAATACTTGCTATCATTAAGGATCTTCATCTTATCTTACATAAATAAGCGGTTTGTATAAATAAACATGGATAGTATTATTTTGCTGCTTAATAACTTATGGTTATAGGATTCAGCATTGTGGCTTCATTATAATGCCATAAAAAATTAATGGAAGATATTGTTAGCTCTAGTTTATTCTGGAATTACTCTGTTTCATCAAATGGATAAATAAAATATTTTTTAATAATGCCAATGTAGTACCTTCTCTTAGGGATCTAAAAATGTTTGCAGACCTTACCTCTTAAACCCTGAAAACATCCCTTTGAGGTAGGTGGGTGGTAAATATTATTGTCCCCATTTTACAGATGGAGAATTGAGGCACAGAGAGATTATGTGACTCACCCAAGGTCACACTACAAGTCAGTGGTGGACCAGGAATAGAACCCAAGACACCTGACTCCTAATCCACTCCCCTAGCCACTAGGCCCTGCTCCCTCCTCAAGGTTTCCTCTTGTGTGAAATTCTCCTTTGAAATGCAATTTCTTGTTTTTAATTCATGGGGAAAGAAGTACCTGCTCTAATACTTCTCTGGGTAAGGCCACTAGCATATATGTTCTTCCAGTCATTTTAAGTTTTAATTTTTGAAATAAGGAGCTTTTATATAATTTATCCACATTTTCATTAAGTATTATATTTAATTTTAATATGAATATATCAAGATTTTTTTTCTCTTTTTAGGATTTGCCTTTATTCAGCATCCAAGTCTAATGTTTGAGCAAGAAGTGAAAAATCTATATAATAACATTTTATCTGATAAGAACTCTTCAGTAAATTTAAAAATACAAGTGTTAAAAAACCTCCAGACCTACCTACAAGAAGAGGATACAAGGATGCAACAAGCAGATAGAGACTGTAAGGAAAAATTTATTTTTGAATTTCACAGTATGGCTACAGTTAGAATACTCTCTGTTTTTTAATCCAGACACCTGAATTTCCTTATCTGTTATATGAAGAAATTCTGTTAAAGAACAGTCCTTAAGTCCATAGCTAGCCTTTAGGGTATTTATAAACTCCCTAAAATAGTTTTTAAAATTTAATGTATGGGGGCGTCTGGGTGGCACAGCGGTTAAGCGTCTGCCTTCGGCTCAGGGCGTGAGCCCAGCGTCACAGGATCAAGCCCCACATCAGGCTCCTCCGCTATGAGCCTGCTTCTTCCTCTCCCACTCCCCCTGCTTGTGTTCCCTCTCTCACTGGCTGTCTCTATCTCTGTCAAATAAATAAAATCTTTTAAAAAAATAAAAATAAAAAAATAAAATTTAATGTATGTGCAGACATTAACATTTTGCAGGAGGATAGAGATTATAGTTCTCAGGTTCTCTCAAAGGTGCCTCTGACAGAGACATAGTCACAGAAAAGAGCAAGAGCCATTCAGCCAGAGCACCAGCTGTTGTTTTTGTGCTTTTGGTTGCAGTGTATTTTGGTGTATTTCATAAAGTTAATATACATGTTCTTAGTACGTTTACTTCCTTTTGTAGGGAAGAAAGTTGCAAAACAGGAAGATCTAAAAGAAATGGGTGATGTATCCTCAGGGATGAGTAGTTCCATCATGCAGCTTTACCTCAAACAGGTGCTGGAAGCATTTTTTCACACCCAATCAAGTGTACGCCATTTTGCCCTGAATGTCATTGCATTGACCCTAAACCAAGGTCTTATTCATCCAGTTCAGGTAAGTATATTTTACAGTGGCAGCACTTACTAGAAGAGCCAAATCTGTTACCATTTGATGAGATTGTGATTAAAGAATAGTACTTTATTCATCTTACTTGTTTTTTGTCCTAAATGCTTAAGAATCCATCTCCTAGGTTGTCATTACTGTAAAATATCCATCTATTTGTAATTTTGCTCTTGAACAAATTTCCAGTTTATACTGGTTGAAAATGAACTTGGAATCAATTTTCTAAGTAGGGATGATTTGTTTTAATCCATATTGACTCTTATCCCTAAGAACCAATAGCCTGTAATGTCAAGAGAGTTAACTGGGGTTAAGAGTATTCTCTAACTATTAAGCAGGTGGGTTTTAGTCCATAGAAAAGTAAATTATATTACCTAAGTTCAGTTCCTTCATTTGTAAATTGGAGGTAGTATCAGCTACCTAATACCTCAAAGCATTGATGTAAGGACTAACTGACATATTAAGACATATCAGTGTCGCTAAGGATTGGCAGCTACTGCTGATGTAGTAGTGTATACACCATCCTTCCGACATGTTCAGGAGGGTACTATAGGCTACAGAAGGGAATTTATTAAATAACCAAAAGCCTGTATCCTTTAAAATTTTTATTTTGGCTATTTGTTACAGAGGTTTTCCTAAAACATGCTATATGTGAATATGCTATGTTCTTCCCTATGTCCTGAGATAAAACACACTAATGAACATTTAGCCAGTTCATGACTTAGGGTCATCATCATCAAGATTACATAATAAAATGTACAGTAGTATGTTGAGTTTTTGCAATACTTAGGACTCTTTGCTGGTATTCTGAATGGCCTTAGTTGCTTATACTCTTTATTATTGTATTTTCTTTTTTAAACTTTTGTTTTAAATTTCACACTTAAAAAATATTGCAAAAGTGTACAGCAGACTCCCTTATGTTCTCTTCACCTGTATTCATTCAGCATTTGTTAACATTTTGCTACATTTGCCTTATCTTTCTCTTCATACACTTCTTTCTAAATCATTTGATAGTAATTTTGAGATATCACAATATTTCTTTATGTCTGAACACTTCAGCTTATATACATTTTCTAAGAACAAGGACATTTCTCTTACAAAACCATAATGCAGTCATCAAATTCAGGAGATTTAACATTGATGCAATCTTATCTAATATACAGTCCATTTTCAGATTTTGTCAGTTAAGCCAGTAATATTCTTTTATTTTTTAAAGCTTTTATTTATTACTTATTTGAGAGAGAGAGTGCAAGCCGGGGCAGGAGCAGAGAGGGAGGGAGAAGGAGAGGAACAGAATCTTAAGCAGATTCATCACTGAGCATGGAGCTCATGCAGGGCTGGATCTCATGACCCTAAGATCATGACCTGAGCCAAAACCAAAAGTCAGGTGCCTAACCGGCTGAGTCATCCAGGTGCCCCAAGCCGGTAATATTCTTTATGAACTTTCTCCCCCTGATTCAGGATTTAATCTGTGATCATCCTTTTCAGTTAGCGCTGTGGTTTTATTTATTTTTAAGCTGGTTTTTGTTTGTTTATTGTTTCCAGGTCTCACCACTGGTTCAGATTCTTTTAACATAGTATTGGTGTTTCTTGACTTTAGAAATCGAGTGGATATGGCTATTAACAAAATACTAGCTATCAGACTGATCATTAAAGCCCTATATAAAATCACTGTTGTGGAAGAATTTATATTTTCCTAGTTTTGAATATGGAAGACAAATTACTTTGTGTCCTCTGTTATCTTTACATAGCAAATTCAGTCAACCTTGAAAACTTACTGGATTATATATTTGTATTATATGTCATAATCTTTTTTTTTTTTTTTTAAAGATTCTATCTGTTTACTTGACAGAGAGAGACAGCGAGGGAGGGAACACAAGCAAAGGGAGTGTGAGAGGGAGAAGCAGGCTTCCCGCCAAGCAGGGAGCCCGATGCGGGGCTCGATCCCAGCACCCTGGGATCATGACCTGAGCCAAAAGCAGACGCTTAATGGCTGAGCCACCTAGGCGCCCCTATATGTCATAATCTTAAATGGATAATCTTAGCGTAGGAGCTCTTTATGTTTAAAGAACCTTGGGGTGCCTGGGTGGCACAGCGGTTAAACGTCTGCCTTTGGCTCAGGGCGTGATCCTGGCGTTATGGGATCGAGCCCCACATCAGGCTTCTCCGCTATGAGCCCTGCTTCTTCCTCTCCCACTCCCCCTGCTTGTGTTCCCTCTCTCGCTGGCTGTCTCTATCTCTGTCGAATAAATAAATAAAATCTTTAAAAAAAAAAAAAAAGAACCTTTACTTCATACTGAAATTGTTTCAATTTCACCCCATCAGTATTTTTTGCTGATGCTTCATTGCTTTTTTTTTTTTGCTTTAAGATAAATCTAAGGGAAGATTAATCATTTTTAAGACAACACTAAGACATGACATATGTAAGAATGCCTATAAAGCTAAATGCATATATCACAGATATACAGCGAGTTTTAACATATGTCATCATCATATAGAGCTTTTACTGCTGTGATGTCTTATAAATCCTTTATTTATTTATTTATTTATTTACACTAAAAGAATGCCTATATTTTTATTTTAGTGTGTGCCGTATTTAATTGCTATGGGAACAGACCCGGAACCAGCTATGAGGAACAAGGCTGATCAGCAACTTGTGGAAATAGACAAAAAATATGCTGGATTTATTCATGTATGTGTTTTTAAATTGTATAACCTTAATAAAAACGTCTTTCTTTGGTATACCATTTCCTTGATAAACGTCCTGCCCATATTCATACTAGAATAAAATATTTTGTTTAGTATTTACTTCTAAACATGCAACTAGGCTTGTTTAGAAGTATTTACTTCTAAACAAAAGGTGTTTGTTTAAGATTAGCTCTTAAGATTGAGCTAGAGGTGACAGTCCAGCAAGCATGCTTGGACTCAAAATAAAGATGCGTGGGTTCTAATCCCTACTGTGTGAGCTTGGCAGTAATAGTTCTTCTGATTCTTGATTTTTTTCTTGCATAAAATGAGGGAGTTGCAATAGATGATCTCTGATATTCTTTCCAGCACTTGTGTTCCGTGATTTTATTATTTTAAATAAGAAAGCCAAACAGTGGAGTTAAGCTTCTGACTCTAATGCTCAAAGTATATTTTTTATTTGACTCTTAATTAATTTCCATGTCAAAAATAAGGCTTTTATTGATTTCAGATGAAAGCAGTGGCTGGTATGAAGATGTCTTACCAGGTACAGCAGGCAATCAACACTTGCCTAAAAGATCCTGTAAGGGGTTTCAGACAAGATGAGTCTTCTAGTGCTTTGTGTTCACACCTTTACTCCATGATCCGTGGAAACCGCCAACACAGACGGGCCTTTCTAATTTCTTTACTCAACCTCTTTGATGACACAGCTGTAAGCATAAAAAACTTATTATTTTAAGAAAATAAATGTTCTATAAGTTTTATGCCTGAAGTAGTCACCATTTTGAAAATATTACCATTTTAGTAAATAATGACTATATTAAATATGTGTTTCTTTACATCTTCTGTAGTAATTATAAGGTATATAGTCAAATTTGGAGGAGAAATTTTACATGAGTATAAATATAGTGAGGGATAAAATATAATTATGTCTCCATACTGAGTGTCTTATAAACTTTGATAACAGTTCCTTTAAGCATAACTTTAAATAAGCTGTATCACTAAACTATCACTTTGCAGGGGGGTAGGTTACTTCAATAAATAAGGTGAAATTTCACTTATTTCTGTCACACTCAAATATTAGAATAACTTGTAGGTTTTTGACTGCTGGGATCCTTATTTGTTAAACTTGACTTCCTTAATGAAGAGCCCATTTTTGTGTAATTACAATTTTGATCCTTTGGGTTATTGCACAGATTGCATTGGCCAGGTCCGTAAGCCAAGAAAAGAGAATGTCCTGTTATTTAAGCTTACCTCTTAATTTATTCATTCATTTTACACAAATATTTATTCAGCACTTGCCATGTTTGGTAGTCATTGTGCTAAGAGGAAGATAAAATAGTAGATTGGACAGATGTAGTATCTACCCACATAGAGCTTATCAGTTGGCTTATGTGTGTGTGAAGTTTTGAAAAGAACAAAAGAAGGGGTTTGTTGGGTTTTTTGTATTTCAGTCACTTAAAATTTGACTTTGTTATTATCCCAAAACCAGAATTTTTTTCAATAAAACAAAATTTAAATTACCAGAATGTAGATACCTTACTAGACCTCTTTTGAGTGCTACATGAAATTTTTTGATACGTGATCTAGCAAATAAGTATTGCAAGGATCTATTTCAGAAATACTTGGAATATAATTTAATTGTCATCATCACCACCACCACCATCATCATATCATCATCAGTATTAAGTTTTCATCGTGTATGGGGCATCATGCTGGGAATGGAAATGGTATGATATGGTAGTCTTGCCCTCACTGATCTTACCTCCCTCCACTTGTGGCGATAGGACACAATATAAAGGAAGTAAATATAGTTAAGGTTAGCATATTCTGCGTGCCAGGTGGTTTGTGCTGTTGATACTGCTCTAGTCCTTATCTCGTCTCCTGAGCTTCATTCCTGTGTGGTTTCATTGGCCTGCTGACTGTCATTAGCTCAGTGTTCTGTCATCCCAACATGCACAGTGCTAAGCTGGTAATTCAGCTGTCGTAATGCAGTGCTGTCTCCTGATTGTTTCCAACAAACGATGTCAGAGGAGGAGCAAATCACTGAAGGCCTGAGAGATTAGATGAGATAGAGCTACTGCTTAACCCAGGGGTGAAAACGTAATGAAGGTACAAAGATAAGAATGTGTGGGAAGTAATGAATAGATTGTTATTTGACTGGAGCAGAAGGGTCATAATGAGGCATGGTTTATGGAGGATCTTGTAGACAATGAAAAACCAAAAAAAAAATTTGAATAAAGTGATGAGGACAGGTGCCAAAGAGCATTTTAGGAACATGGATTTTTTAGTGTTGTGTTCACACTGGAGGTAACAAGGGATCTATTATGATGACAGTAGGAAAGAAAAGAAGTGTTGTGAAGAAGTAATAAATTAAATGAGGCTGTGTGAGAATTGTAAAAGGATAACTGGAATATTTTTGTCCTGAGCACCTGAGAAAAGGAGTTGAGAAGGACATAGAGGAGTAGTCAAAGAGGTAGGAAGAGAAAACTAAGAAAGAAGAAAATTTGAGGAAGGAAAAGATGGAAAATAATGTCCAGTGCTACTCAGAAGTCAAGGAGAATAAGATATTTTAAAAAAAGAAATGGGGCGAGATTAGGTGGCAGCAGTCAAGCAGTGAGGGACACAAGGTTGATTGTGATTAAGAGTGGTGAAGAATACACGGGAGGAGCAGCTCTAGAGTATTCTTTTAAGGAATTTGATTTTTAAAAGGAAAGAGCAATATAGGACTTTTTATGACCAAAGTTGAAGAATTTCAGAGTTATAAAGTTTTATTCAGAGTAGTCCTGAACATTTTCAGTTTTAGGAGATATATAGATATATATATATATATAAATTAGTATTAAAACTAATAGGGTGGAGTTCTATGTCTGCATTTCCCCAACTTTAACACGTAGGTGTTGATACATATTTAAAAATAAAAAATAGAGTGCTAGCAAGTTTATTGCATCTGTCCTATGGGGTTTTGTTGTTGCTGATGCCGCTGTTGGGTTTTGCGTTGTTTGCATGGCAGGATAGGTGAGATGGAAGAAGGGAGGGTGTTTTGATTGTTGTATTTTCTCTTTCCTTTTTTTTTTTTTCCCCTAAGCTGTGTTTTAAAGGAATTTAAATATTAATGTGCTTTTCTGTCTGTATTCATTCTGTATGATTATGAAATGCTGGAAGTCTCTCTTTCTTCTTTTTAAAGCAAACAACTAGTAGTAACCATAACTTTTGCCTTAAATTTTGCCTCCCTCAGAGTTTTTAATATTGTGAGATTATGTTATGACCCTGTCAGAACGACTGATACTCTGAGTTTTGAATATGTACGAAACAGACGAATGTTTTTTGAATACATGAACTTTGATTTTTTTTAACCCACATGTTAGTACTATGATTACCGCTTATTTTTGAGGGCAGAATAGTAACTGTGTGTAACTGATCTCCATATGGGTTAAACTATTAGAAGCACAATGACAAATCATTATGAATTCATATGTATACTTTCTGATGTGGTATGGATTTATCATAAAGATTCCATATACTCTATAAGAAAATTTCAGGGAATTCCACTTCGGTGCACTGAAAAATTTCACCTCTTCCCTTCTTGAGGTCCATGGTATAAGTCATTATGAAATCTCTGAAAATGGGTATAAGATTATTTTATAAAATCCATTTCTGTTCCCCCTCATCCCTTTTTCTTACCTCCCTCCCCTGCTCCCTCCCTCCCTCCCTCCCCTACCCTTCTCTTTCTGAACCACTGAGGTGAAAGTGCCCTCTAATATTTTTTCTAAAAAGGCCTTTTGGATGAATTTCTAGATTATCCACTAAACGTGTACCTTTTTTTAAAATTTACAGAAAACAGAAGTGAATATGCTCTTGTATATAGCAGACAATCTAGCCTGTTTTCCATACCAGACACAGGAAGAGCCGTTGTTTATAATGCATCATATAGACATAACACTCTCAGTTTCTGGTAGTAACCTACTGCAGTCATTCAAGGAGGTAAGTTACACACATTACTATTCTTAATGCATCCGTCAAAGTGCAGGCATGCTATTCTCACTGTTTTGTTTCCATTGTTCTTTTTTTTTTTTCTTTTCACAGGTAAAGTCTTTCTAAATGAATTTATTGAAATCTGGGCAGTGCTTGAATTGGGGAGAAGAAGTGGGTTGCCATTTCATTTCTGTTAAGAAGAACCTAAAACCATTCCATTCCAGATCATTTAAGTAGAAATATATACACACATATATACATATTTATATATGAATTATTCTTTTGATAAGCCATCCCACTTCTTTTTTTCTCTTAATTTAAGCACTGATCTTAAGTGTTTGGTGTCCATTCATATATTCATTTAAACCCCATTTTAAAGCACCTTGCTATCTATAAATCTGGTAATGCTGTAGATCACAGTAGTATACTTGAAGAGATATAAATAGCTTACTTATAGGGAAAAACAAAATGTATAATACTATTAATTTCTGTATCCCTGAACACCAGCATCATAATGGAACTGGCATATTTTGTGCCCAAAATCTTTCCCGAGTTTATTATAAACCTTATGTCTTCTCTTATGGTTTTTTAGGAGGAAATGTGATTGGTTTCATTGTAGTAGCACCTGGTATAGCACTTGAACACCTAGTAGGCACTCAGTAAATTATTTAAAAATTATTTGGAATATTTTCATGTGCCTGATGATACAAGTAGATCTCATTTTATAAAACTTTGTGCTCAGAACTCCCCCTGATCACACCAGTAAATCAGGGAGTTGTTATAACACCCAAGGGTTGGAATTATAGAGGTAGCTAAACCCTTGCTGCTTGAAGTGTGCACTGGGACCCAGCAGCACTGGCCTCACTTGAGATCTTTTTAGAACAACAGAACCTCAGGTCCCACCCTGGACCTGCTGAAACAGTCTTCATTTTTAACAGAATCACTAGGTGTCCCTTAAAGTTTGAGAAGTTAATAATTTCCCAGAAACTTTAGTCGTCATGTTATCTTATTTTACTTCACTTACTGTTATGGATATACTTGTAAATGTTTCTCCTGTTTTATTTCTTCTTTAACAATAATAATTGCTTTGTTATCTGGTATTTTCCCTCTCTTAAATCCAGCTGACTTTATTTCTTTTTAAGAGCTAACAGTTTCATAAAGTACCAAAAACAAAAAACAAAACCCACAGAATTTAACTAATTTAAGAAAAGTTGCATATTGTTGAAAAGTTCTTAAAAGGGAGAGTTTGATAGAAGTTGGGGTGTTGAAACCTATTGTATTCTCTGGGTTAAATTATATTTAGCACTGTTTTTTGTTTTGTTTTGTTTTGTTTTTTTAAATAATCTCTGTGCCCGATGTGGGGCTCAAACTCATGACCCTGAGATCAAGAGTCACATGCTCTACTGACTGAGCCAGCCAGGCACTTAAATTAAGTGCCCTTACTTAAATTATAATTACTGTTTTTCCTCTAGAGTGGCTTACCTATGTATCAAATCAACACTTTTGTAACTAATTTATCTTTCATCTCTGTCCTATAACAAAATTGTTTCCCTTTGATATTTGAGAAGGGCTTTTGGGGAGCGGAGCACCAGAGCAGTGGATTATGTATGATTTTGTTTAGTCTTGGAACCTAATTGTTGTTTATGGAAAGTCAGAATATTAATTTTTTTGAAGCTTGTAAATAGAGCATAATTATTTCTTAGTGGTATTTTGTTACTATTTTTCCTTTTTTCTCCCCCCAGTCAATGGTAAAAGACAAAAGGAAAGAGAGAAAGTCATCACCTAGTAAAGAAAATGAGTCAAGTGAGAGTGAAGAAGAAGTTTCCAGGCCTCGGAAGTCACGGAAACGTGTAGATTCAGATTCAGATTCAGATTCAGAAGATGATATAAATTCAGTGATGAAATGTTTGCCAGAAAATTCAGCTCCTTTAATTGAATTTGCAAATGTCTCCCAGGGTATTTTATTGCTTCTGATGTTAAAACAACATTTGAAGAATCTCTGTGGATTTTCTGATAGGTAAGATTACCTAAGCAGTGAGAGAAAAAACTTTGTTCAAATTATAAAGAAATATGAAACCCATTTTTAATTGCATGTTTACTTTCATATTAAAAATGTTCCTTTTAAAAGAAGGAGTTTGTTCCTTTTTGTTGCTATATAGTATTTTGTTGTGTAATATACCACAATTTGTTTGCTTTTTTATTGAAGAGAGGAAAAACATTCCCTAGTTGCATTATAAATGAAAGGACTTACTTTGTTGTTTTCCTTAAATAGGTCTTATTAGAGAATTAGGCTAATCTTAAATTGCAAGTTTAAGTTTTTAAAGAGCTATGAATAAAGAATAGATGCAGACCAATGAGGCTGAGCTCCAGTAGAACCCAAATGGTCTGTAATGTACTCTACAAAGGAAGAGGTAGGAAAGTGCCGTTTGTTGTGAATGCCCTATAATTTTACCCAGGATTAGTCACTATAGGTAACTTTTTTCTGCCGTATGAAACTTTGGTCATTTTTCATATTCATGAAAACCTTACATTAGGAATCACAAAGTCAAGTGTTCTTAGGGGACAGATCATGAAACAGAGTAAAGTAGATTTGGTATAAATTCACTGGCAAACTGGAAAGAGAATGTTTTATTTAAAGGGCTCAGGTATTACTCAGACGTTCATCAGTTTATTACCATGGAAGAGGGTGGGCATGATGTGGCCAGGAGCTTCCACTTTTTCAAGAGAAGCTAGATAATCCAGGTTTTAATGAGAAATATCTTGATGTTAAATGTTGGCAACTAGTTCAAAATAACATAAAAACCTGTAAGGTCTTAGAGCAGTGCTGGGGTGTTGAGAAGATTTTTAAGCAAGAGTTATTAATAATATGAAACAGGTTTGTAAACATTCTGGCTGCTGTGTAGAGGATGAATAGTTGGGAGGCAAGGAAGTAGGAGGTAAACCAGTATTTATATTCAAACTGTTCTATAGTCACTATCATGGTATTCAGAAACAGACATGAGAAATTATTTTCATTTAAATGATGCCTCTGTTCAAGACAAATTCTGATGGAAACGAGGATATTATTCTTTTTAATCTTTGCCTTTATGTCTTTACTTCCTTTTTTAAAATTATTTTTGTGTAGAAGTTCACTGTTTGAGATCTGTGACAAAAAGTTTAATTAGTAAATGACGTTTAACTACAATCACTTTAAATATAAATACCTGAAAAACTTTTAAAGTTAATGACTTTGTTTTCCCAAAACAGTAAAATTCAGAAATACTCTCCATCTGAATCTGCAAAAGTATATGATAAAGCGATAAACCGAAAAACAGGAGTTCATTTTCACCCCAAACAAACACTGGACTTCCTGCGGAGTGATATGGCCAATTCCAAAATCACTGAGGATGTGAAGAGGAGTATCGTAAAACAGTATCTAGATGTGAGTAGTAAAACCAAAATCTATTTCCTTCTAATAATACTGTCAATTCTTTAGAGAGAGATAGCTCTCTCCCTTACATGGCAACTTCATGAACTATCAGGAGTACGTTTCTCTGTGTGGTTTTAATGAGTTACTTGAAGCTTGCCTTTCCCATTTCACCCTTTGCATCATGTTTTGTCTTTGAAAATACCAGCCCACCACTCATTTTATTTTAGTGAGAATGAGAGTTTTTAGGCAGATTTCAGGAAAAAGCCATGCCCACATATGTATTTTTTTTTAATTCAGATTACATGATTTATAGTTCATAAAAGCAAAAATCAGGAAAAGTCATCGTCCTGCTCTCCTCAGCCATTCTGTTGCTTTCCTTCCTGGCAACCACTATTACTGCTTTTTCATGTTATTCTTACAGAAGCATAATACAGATGTATATGCTTGTGTATATCTTACATATATACTCAGCAAGTATGTGAGAGTGTGTGTGTGTATAAGCTGTGCTTTTTAAATGTCTTTAAGAATAGGCAAATTCATAGAGACAGAAAATGGAATAGAGGTTACCAGGAGCTGGGGAGAGGAAGGAATGGGGAGCTGTTGTTTTAATAGGCACAGAATGAGTTTCTGTTTGAGATGATAAAGAAGTTTTGGAAATGATGGTGATGATTTACCCAACATTGTGAATATACTTAATGGCAATGAATCAAACACTTTAAAATCATTAGAATGGTAAGTTTTATGTATATTTTACCACAGGAAAGTTTTATGTTTAAAAACAGGGTTTTTTGGGGGTGCCTGGGTGGCTTAGTCGTTAAGCGTCTGCCTTCGGTCCAGGGTGTGATCCCGGGGTCCTGGGATCGAGTCCCACATCAGGCTCCTCTGCTGGGATGGGAGCCTGCTTCTTCCACTCCCACTCCCCTTGCTTGTGTTCCTTCTCTCGCTGGCTGCCTCTCTCTCTGTCAAATAAATAAATAAAATCTTTTAAAAAAATAAAAAATAAAACGGGGTTTTTTGAGATTGTCCATAAAAAATAAAAATATTTATTTTATTTAAAGCAACTAGCTGAACATAACTAATAATATTTTTGACCAAGAATGAAACCTACACAGGGGTACCTGGTGGCTCAGTCAGTTAAGCATCCGACTCTTGGTTACAGCTCACATCATGATCTCCCTGTCAGGAGATTGAACCCCACTTTGGCATTCTGATCCCTACTCAGTGGGGAGTCTGCTTCCCCTCTCCCCTCCCTTTCTCTTCCTTCCCCACCCATCCCCTGCTCATGCACTCTCTCTGTCTCCCTCCCTCCCTCTCTCTCTCAGTCTCTAAAAATAAATAAATTTAAAAAAATAAATAATGAAACTACAGTGTTTTTCATATTATTCATTGACTGCAGACCTTATACTCTAAAGCTGAAAATTATTTTAGTTCTCTTTTTAAGTTCTTTAACATCCTTTTCTTCCTCTTCTATCTTCTTATTTTGGCAGAGGGCAAAGGGGGTAGAGAACTTGACAGATGTCTATCAGTAATTATTTTTTAATCTGGTTGCTTGATGAGTTGGATTAGGGTCAACAAACTCCAACTTATGAGTCAAATCTGGCCCCTGTTGCCTGTTTTTTTATTTTTTTAAATTTTTCCCCACGGCCCATTTAAATAAAGCTTTATTGAAACAGCCATGCCCATCCATTTATGTACTGTCTCTAGCTGCTTTCACACTATGATGGCAGAGTTATGTCGTTATGACAGAAACCATATGGCCTGCAAAGCCGAAAGCACATGACTACTGCCTAGAAAAAAACATTTAGGAAAAAAACCGGAAACATTCAGGGATTTAGCAGTCTTCTTTAAGATTATTTATTTAACTCTAAATTCATATCTGATTTTTGTAGTTCAAACTTCTCATGGAACATCTGGACCCTGATGAAGAGGAGGAAGAAGGGGAGGTGTCAGCTAGTACAAATGCTCGGAACAAAGCAATTACCTCGCTGCTTGGAGGAGGCAGCCCTAAAAATAATGCAGCAGCAGAGACAGAAGATGATGAAAGTGATGGGGAGGATAGAGGAGGAGGCACTTCAGGGGTGAGGCGGAGGAGGAGTCAACGTATTTCGCAGCGTATTACGTAAAATGATTTTTATGTGCTTATATATGTCAGTCTAATAAATGTACACCAAGTAATGTAATACTTATGAGAGAAAACATTTTGTAGATAGAGATTCTCTACTTAACCATTTATACATCCTTTTGTAGAAAGTTTAACATAAAAGACAATAAAAAAGAAAAAAACAGAAATGAGACTTATCCCGCATAAAGGGTTATTAATTTTTCTTTGGATTGTATTAATGTGTGTTATCCTTTTTTATTGTTGCTAAGTTTTATGTAGCTTTATGGTTCATATGTATATATAATTTTATATATCAATAAGAGTAAAGACACGGGTACAAATTAAGAGTTATATGGTTTTACAAGTATATGTTAACCCCTTGGCGCTGGCGGTCACGGTGCGTCTCATTGCCGGCAATGGAAGTGTGCTGGGAAATCCCAACTCCCGGCGTCAAGGGATTAAAAGCAATAAAAACAAAAATTTCACTAAAATTCTTTTGTGTAACACTTCGTCTTTTTTCCCCCCCCCCAATGTTTTAGTCATTGAGAAGGTCAAAACGAAATTCAGACTCTACGGAGTTGGCAGCACAGATGAATGAAAGTGTTGACGTCATGGATGTCATCGCTATTTGCTGTCCAAAGTACAAAGATCGACCACAAATTGCAAGAGTAGTACAGAAAACCAGCAATGGCTTCAGTGTTCAGTGGATGGCAGGCTCCTACAGTGGCTCCTGGACTGAGGCTAAGCGCCGTGATGGCCGCAAACTGGTGCCTTGGGTAGACACTATTAAAGAGTCAGACATTATTTACAAAAAAATTGCTCTAACGAGTGCTAATAAGCTGACTAATAAAGTTGTTCAGACTTTACGATCCCTGTATGCCGCCAAGGATGGGACTTCCAGCTAATGAATTTGTACATGCAGCCAAATTTACAGGAATTTTTTTAAAAGGCAGAAAAACTTGAAATATCAACATTCTGGCAAAAAAAAAAAAATCAGTTTTATGAAGAGTAAGAATGGAACCTGGGATGCAGGAACAAAAGAAGGAAATGTTGGGCAAACATTTTTGTGGGAGCTCCCTTCGCTGTTGTGCAGCAGAAACAGATTCTCAGTTCATTTTTACTCCCACTGTATTATAGTTTAACAAAAATTGTTTATATCTTGGAAAAAAAAACTTTCTGTTTAAAAAATAAACAAGTGAATGTTGGAAATTAGTCTGTTAATGTTCTTAATAAAGTGTTCTTGGAGTTTAACCTAGCAGCGGATGGCTTTCTTTAGCTTAGCCCAGTTTCCAGGGAAGCATTGTTTTTTCCAGGCTGTAAAATGGCAGAATCTCCTGGATATATAATTTATTCTGTTGAAAAAAAAAAAAAAGCATGCAGTATCTATGACCTATCTGCAGAAGGAGTTTTTGTAAATGTAGATTTTGATGTATTAGGTCACCCTGAAAACAATACAAGAAAAGGGATCCCCAGGCAATCTGGTGGAGCGAATACTGCAATAAATTTTTTTACTTCTCTTTGTTACTTGTCTGTTTCCATTTGAATTTCTTATTGTAAAGATCTGTTTAAATCCATTTATATTATTTTGCAGTCTTTTATGTAAAATTTATTATATCACTGGTTTTCAAAGCAGAACATAAAATATTGTTTATACAGTTTGTATAGGCTGACTTCTGAATAATTGGTATCTATTATTTTCATTCCCATAAGAGGGTGTAAACAATTAACTCCAGGGTTTTATTGTATCCTGCAATATTTAGTATTAACTATATATGATTTAGCACTGTGCCAAACACATTTTCAAGAGTACATTTTGATATAAAAAGAAACTATAGTTTATTCCTTGTATGCTTCAATTTCTTTCTAGTGATGTCATGATGGTAATAATTTATTTTTTAAACCTCGGGTAAAGGTAACAATCATGCTATTTTGGGAAACTAGCATTTCTCTTAGTTAAAATTATGCCATGTGTTATTTTAGAGATAGAGTTGAGTATGACACTTCGTAATTACATTACATTTTTCACAAGTTATTTTTTAATGCGGAAAAAGTAATTTTACTAGTTGAGATGTTTATTCATTTTCTATTCTAAACATTTTATACCTCGTTGGGGAGTGGTTGTTTGTTACTACGAATGGGGAAAGTTGGGTATTTAATCATTTGATCTGCATAGTTGATGCTCAGAAATAGTAATGCCTAAAATTACAGGGGAGAAGGTCTGTTTCAAATTTAAATCTTTAAACAATGTGTACTTACTTTTAAGTTCGTTTTTAAAAGTTGACCTCTTTAGAATGTTAAGTTTTATGAAATTGGCCAATAAATGAAAATACTCAATTTGTGAGGAAGAGTGACATTGCCACAAAATACCTTTTTGTGAACATCTATTAAACCACAATGAAAATAACTCTTCAGGATCTATTTCCTATGTGGAATTCTTTCAGAACATTTTCTTGAAGGAAATGTTTTCCCACTCTTCTTCTTCCACTTAATTGCCTGTTTCTACTTCCTTTTTCATGTGAACTCTGTAGAACAAAACTAGTCTGGGTTTTCCCCCCTTGAACTATGTTTATCAGCAAAGGACTTGAGGTACCTTATGAAAACGACAGTGATTTACCAAAAAGAGTAAAATACTAATAATTAGAAAAAATGTAAGAATATAAGGTTCAGCCTATAGAGTACTAAGGAATAAAGATGTGGTTTAAAAAAAAAAAACAACCAATTTTGAATGCTATGAGCCTGACAATCAATCATGCGTGCTATTATTTAATTCTTAGAAAACCTCTGCTAATTATGTTATCCCCATTTTGTAGATAAGGAAAACTGAGTCTCAGATTCAGCAATTTCCATATATATATATATATAAAATAGGGATTTAAGTTTGAAGTTGGAATAATTGTCTCACTATTCTAAGCTAATTGAACATCAAGCATTAAAGGAAATTATCGTTACTGAAAGTAAACCAGTTTCTAAAGGATACTTAGTATGTATGTATATACTTGGGGATCCTATTTAGAATGTGCTTTAGGGGGTAGGTACACAGTAGTGAAGGCTTCTGTTGCCTCGTGAATTGCTATGTTTAGGAATTTCCCAAATATTCTAAGCTCCAGTGTTTTAGCTGTTAACATAAGCCAAATGTTGGTATAACTTATAAGCCTTAACCCTTAAAATACACAAACCAAAGTTTTCAAAAAGATTTCTCAGATATGAATTTTTTAGGTCTAACAGTAAAATAAGTTGAGGCCTTGACAGTCAAATCTACAAAACTGAACTTTTCAAATATATTAAGGATTTGCAAAGTTCTTAATCTATAGTTTGTTGATACTGTAATATGCCAAGTCATACTTTATTGACTTGTATTGAAAAGAGGAGATGTTATATTTGATATAAAAACTGCCAAGTACCTCTTCACTTTAATATATTAATTTGAAATTTTTGTATTTTCTTATTTAAATTGTTTTTTTACTATTTTGACAAAGAATGGGTAATTTTAAGAGCTACATACCAGGATACATATGCAGAAAACAATTCAGTAATCTCTAGTAGAAGAAATTCTAAACATTTTAAAAAAGTAATATGTAGCGTACTTTGTTGATATGTTGCGTATTTGAATTGTTAGCAGGGAACTGAAGCACACAGGCAATTATTGGCGACTGTAGTCTGTGCATGAAGACAGGTAAGTCGGCTTTTCTGTCCAATGTGGATTTCATGAGCAGTGAGCAAAGTTACCATACAGTCATTTAGAAAGTGAACTTCACCGGGGAGATGTATGGTTTTCTCCCTGCACACCACTTCTGGTTGCACAGAGAGCTCATCCTGGTCACTAGCGTAGCGCCCAGCTGGTCTTCATCTCCAAAATATTGACATAAACTGGAATAAGGTTACTTTTGCAAATATAAAACCCATCAGATCATTCACTTGAAATGATCATGTAATTTCAAACACGTGATAGTAAATTTTGCTCTACAAAAATCCTACTTATTTGGACCTTTTGCTGTTTGCCTTGCTCATTTTATTTTAAACTCTTGCGATTGTTTAACCTCTTGGCTGAAGATTTTCCTAAATGCACCCCTCGTTTGTTGGTCCTAAGAAACAGTTGAATGTAAATTTGGTATGTTAAGACACTGACCAACAAACTCCAGTTTGCATAGGTCATTGACCAAGTGGTCATAAAACCCCTGTGTGTTTGGTGTGATGTGAGACTCCACTTGTGTATGGCGTCGTTGTTCACAGTGATGTATGCACACAAATTTTTTTCTCATCAGGATTTTTTTAACGATTATAATTTTTGTTAGAAAATCACCACATACCCATTCCTCAGTTTGTCTGTCTGAATTTCTGACCAAGCTCATGTCAGCTATACTCCATACACTCTCCGAGCCTTCATATTTTTCTGAAACATCCCAAATATGTCATTTCATCTATAAATACATCATCTTTAAATGTTAATACTCCTTAACATCAAATATCCAGTAAGTGTTCAAATTTTCAATCTTCTCAAAATGTCTTTTTTAGTTTTAGGTCTTAATCTATAGATTTCTTCATCTGACTTTTATTCTTAACAAATTTTTTATGAAGAAACTGAGTCATTTGTCCTTGAGTTCTTAAATCAATTCTAAATAGAGGAACGGTTATTTTCTGGTTTG
Organism: Ailuropoda melanoleuca; assembly: GCF_002007445.2. Taxonomy (NCBI): domain Eukaryota; kingdom Metazoa; phylum Chordata; class Mammalia; order Carnivora; family Ursidae; genus Ailuropoda; species Ailuropoda melanoleuca. The sequence continues at coordinate 118,763,327 of NC_048220.1, read as the reverse complement.
TAATCCTTTTTCTTCTCTGAATTTTTTTTTAAAGATTTTATTTATTTATTTATTTATTTATTTATTTATTTATTTATTTATTTATTTGACAGAGAGCCAGCCAGCGAGAGAGGGAACACAAGCACGGGGAGTGGGAGAGTAAGAAGCAGGCTCATAGCAGAGGAGCCTGATGTGGGGCTCGATCCCATAACGCCAGGATCACGCCCTGAGCCCAAGGCAGACACTTAACCACTGTGCCACCCAGGCGCCCCTCTTCTCTGAATTTCTTACGGGTTTGAAGACATGGTCTCTTCCAAACTCAAATGTATTGATTCTTGAGCCTGCATAACTCTCCCGGGCACCATAGCAGAGGGAATGGAGTAAGGAGGTGGGTCCAGTTTTAAGAAAGATGGTGATAGACCGTTAATCCTTTGAATTTTAGTTGGCAAATGCCAGGTGGGCAATTAGAGATGAACTAAAGGAAACAGAAGCTTAAGTAGATAACAGAAGATGCCCTATGATTCAAGTCCCCATGTTAGAAATATTGTTATCTACTGCTTGAAATAAGTGGACAATAGGTTGTGATTATTTTTTTATTATATAGTTTATAGGCATTGCAGTTCTTGCTGAATGTAATTTTGGCTCATGTATTTGTGGCTTTTTTCAGTCCTTAATCTCAGTCATTTAGAACCTTAGAAATTAAAAGTCACTATGTGCTACTTTGTCATCTAGTCCTACTGTCTTCACCCTTTTTTTCTGCAATAAATGGCAGTATAAGTTTGTCTTCATAACTTGCCTAGAATTGTAATTTAGACCTAACCTTAGATTTACAGCATAAAACAAAGAACAGGAAAAAGTAATTATAATCTAAGTTTGTCATAAAACCCAAACTGATAATGGATATCCACATTCCGTAGTTTTGTGNACCTTAGATTTACAGCATAAAACAAAGAACAGGAAAAAGTAATTATAATCTAAGTTTGTCATAAAACCCAAATTGATAATGGATATCCACATTCCGTAGTTTTGTTTTTTTTTTAAGATTTTGTTTGGTGGAGGGGCGCCTGGGTAGCGCAGTCGTTAAAGCGACTGCCTTCGGCTCAGGGCGTGATCCCGGGGTTCCGGGATCGAGTCCCACATCGGGCTTCTCGGCTGGGAGCCTGCTTCTTCCTCTCCCTCTCCCCTGCTGTGTTCCCTCTCTCGCTGGCTGTCTCTCTGTCACATAAATGAATAAAATCTTTAAAAAAAAAAAAAAGATTTTGTTTGGTGGAGAGAGAGAGCAAGCACAAGCAGGGGGAGAGACAGGCAGAAGGGAAGGGAGAAGCAGGCTTCCCACTGAGTGACGAGCCCTATGAGGGACTTGATCCCAGGACCCTGGGATCGTGACCTGAGCTGAAGGCAGATGTTTAGCCCACAGAGCCACCCAGGCGCCCCAACATTACATAGTTTTAAAAAAACAGAATCATGCAATATGAGGGATCTGAGAAATCATTTAATCCAGATGTTCTTAACCACTTTGGAATTCATGAACCTTTTAAAATATCTAATGAAAGCCATGAAATCTCTACTTAAGAAAACTGAACAGAATTGTGCATACAATTTTGAGGGATTTATGGTCACTCCCATGCCGGTTACATGTGTCATCTGCCTTGGAAATCCATGAACTACAGGTTAAGAGAAATTGAGGCTCCAATAGATGAACTGATAGCTACAAGCTACAGGTGACCCTTGAACGACACGGTTTGAACTGTGCAGGTCCACTTAATATACAGATACTTAACTGTATTTTCCTTATGATTTTCTTAATATTTTTTTCTCTAGCTTAATCGTAAGAATACAATATGTAATACATAAAACACAAAAATGTGTTAATTGACCATTAATGTTGCCAGTAATAGGTTTCTGGTCAACTGTAAGCTATTAGTAGCTAAGTTTTTGATTCAAAAGTTGCACACAACTGTGTGGGAGGTGGGGGGGGGTCAGTGTCCCTGACCCCCGCATTGTTCAAGGGTCACCTGTACATACCTACTTAGTACCAAGAGCCAAGAGCAGTCCTCAGGGTTCTTACCTCCCAGATCAGTTAGTTGTTCTTACAAGGAAGATTCATCTGGAGAGCCCTTATTTAGTCACCTGTAGGAGCTGAATGTAGACAACTTAATGACTAAATGTGGATTTTTTTATACCTTCCAAAAGATCCTCTTTATAGTCTCAGATTTTGAGATGTCTATCATCCTATTAGATAAAAGGTGAAGGTAAAATGTGACATTCTATGTGTTAGGTGTTTATTTTAGTTACCTACATTGCCTGGGCTGACGCAGAAGACAAACTTGGATTGGCAGAAAGAGTATTAACTTTGAATTCAGAACACAGTCTGAAGCCGTGTGTTACTGAAATAAGTGTAATAGGAAGTTTGGTATATAAAATTACTTAGTGTGTTACGTGGGATCTTATTTAAAGAAATCAATAATTGGGACACTTAACTGGCTCAGTCAGATGTTAGAGCATGTGACTTGATCTCAGGGTCATGAGTCTGAGCCTCATCATGAGCATAGATTGCTTTTTAAAAAGTCCATAATTATCTTTTGTGCATATTTGGATCTTCAGAACGTTTGCTGTAGCAGGGACATGGGGGATGGACTTCTGAAAGTGTAGACTGCACTGTGTGGATGTGAGGAGGACAGCATCGAAAGATGAAGCTACAGAAAGTAAGAGCTAAGTATATGCTTTCTGAAACTTTAATTTTAATGTGTAGGCATTGGAAGCACTTTAAGCAAGGGATTACTGAAAGCTCACTGTGGCTACTACATCATAGAAGATAGATTGAAGGGTGTCAAGAAGAGGATACTAATGCAGTGGTCTCAGAGATGGTGAGAGCTTGAACGAGGATGTTGGTGGTAGGGCTAAGAAGACCAGAGAGACTGCAGATGTATTTAGGAAATAAAACTAGCAGGACTTGACAGTTGACTGAATGAGGTCAAGGAACACAGAAGCAGCAAGGACAGCTATCAGGTTTCTGTACTTTGGTAACTAGGTTTAAACATGTTGGAAGTGAGTTTCTCTGGGATGTTCAGGTGATGTCCAGAAGGTGGGAACATGACACCTTCAGTAGGGAACTTTGGGCTGAAGCCGCATTTGGGACTTCTCAGCGTGTAAGCTGTTGAGTGAGTAGCATGGAGCCAAAGGAAACCTTGGAGGCTACCAACCTTTAAGGTGCAACAGGAGGACATTGAGTTTATGGAGGAGACAGAAGAAATGATTAGAGGAGGATGAGAAGAATCCAGAAACTGGCGGTTAGAGAGTTTCAAGAAGGACAGAGAGCAACATGTGAAATGCAGCAGTAAGATCAAACTGAAAAGTTACTGATCCTGCCAATCAGAACGTAAAGGGTAACCTTGAGGGAGAGTAGTTTCAGAAAGAATGAGAGTAAAGCCAATTACTTTGAGAAATGAACGAATGGGAATCTTGTCAGGGAGAGTGGCCAGGCAGGAAAGAGACAACAGAGTACTGAAATGCTGAGTAGTGAAGCAGGGTAATAAAGGGCCTGACAAGCCACATACCAAGAGTTTGGTTGGGCTTTAACCAGCTATAATATACTCAGGGTTGTGGTTCAGAAAGATCCCTCACTGGCTACATTGTGGGGAGCTGTGATGATGCCAAAATGCATGATTGTGTTATTTCTCTCCAGTAGGACCAGCTGCACAACAAGGAAGGTGATTTGTCTCAGAGGCAGGATTGGGAATTGGAGGGGAAGGGAGTATAATTGAGCTAGATTGAGAGAAAAGGAAAGGATCAAGGTTCAGAGGCCTCCATGAAGTGGAAAAGCAAGTGTAATGGGAGTAGCAGAAATGGAATAATGGGGTGATAGAGGAAGGAACAGGTGAGATATCTGAGGTAGAGTGGTTGTTGACCAAACCATGTTAAGGATGTCCTAAGAGCAAATGGAAGCCATTAAAGAAATGAAGATGGGTGGGAGTAGAATAGGGATTTGCATTTGTGAAATCCAAAGTCACGTTTTTGAGAGCTCACTGTCTACAATGTATACAGTGATTGGAGGAGGCCATAAGGTCCATGTGAAAGACAATGGTAACTTGGGTAGGAGTTGGGGTGGCTGGAGGAGAGAAATGGCCTCATTTGTAAAACTGTTTAAGATGATTACATTGGTCACATAGCTTTGGTTGGATATTCTTTAAATTGCAATAAGGAGAGAACAGGTGTGAATTTCCCTAAAAAGATGCAGTGAGACAAGCCTTCCTGGGTAGGTAGCACACAGAAGACACCATGACTTACACTGGAATCATCTGGAGGACAGCCCATGAAGAATAACCATGATTTGAAGTGAGGAAAAGAACCAAAAGATGTGACATTATCCAAAAAGGAGAAAAGAAGCCTTGGTGGATTTCTGCATAGCTTGTAACTGCCAATTGAATCTTTAAATTCCTGCCTTTTATGCAAAGTAATCCCAAGATACAAATTTTTAAAGAGATAAGCTTTTAATGTGGTAATACAGTTTCTATTATTTACTGGTTTAATTTTCCTCATTAAATTTAAAGAAATAATCCCTTGTTCATAAAAGCAACCACTTTGAACTCTTTTAGCTCTTTCTTTGTGTAAATTTCAAAGAATGTACTATTACAGTTTATTCTGGACTATATATTATCTTATGACCTATTAATTTTTTATGAAAGATGAGGATTCAGTTCTTATGCTCTTCCCCTCTCCTCCCAAAACGGATATCACTATATTTAACGAGTTTTATGTAATAGGAAGCTATGTAAACATTGTTCAATCAGAGCGAGCATTTAGTGTCCTAGAGGAATGTTTGCTTTCTTGTATACTCATTTCCCTTTAGTGAAATTGCTTTGCTTTTTACTCGCAGAAGGTCCACACCGTAATCTGTAATTGTTTTAGCGTGCTCGGTTGTATCACTCACCTGTCTCCTCCCCACCGCCACCCCCACACCCCAGTCCTGTTCCTCCATCAAGAAAGTCCTTCCTCTAGCTGTCTTAACGCTTTGCGAGTACAGACCAATTTTCCAGGACTGCTGCAAAGGTGTTGTACCAGACTCTTCTGACTCCTCTTCGGGTTGGATTCGGAACCTGTGTCTGGAATCCATGCCTTCTTCCTTTTTGCTGAAAAATATTCCATTTGCTTGAGCATAGCCTGTCACAGCTTCCTAAGAATGGACACATTGGGACAAACTTGTTGAGTCATTGGGTCTTTATTCTCACCTTGTAGTTGATTGATAACTGGGTCTAGAGTTCTGAATTGAGAATTTTCTCTTTGAAATCATTTTCATCATCATCTAGCCTGTGCTGTGTTAAGAGGGCTGATACCATACTATTGTTGCTTTGTATACAACTTGTGTTGTCCCTCTCCAGAAGCTTTTGGGATATTTTATGTATTTCCCATATTTTAAAATTTCACTATGATGTCCCTTAATGGATCTCTTTAAAATTCATTTTGCAGGATACATATAGACTTTTAATCATTTAATCTGTGCCCTTAGCTATGGAGAATTTTTATAATTTCTTCCCCTTTAGTTTCTGTTTTTTGTGTTGTTTTATTATTATTATTTTTTTAAGCAGGCTGGATGCCCAATGTGGGGCTTGAACCTATGACTCTGAGATCAAGAGTCACATTCTACAGATTGAGCCAGCCAGGCGCTACGCACCCCGTTAGTGTCTTTTGTCTCTCTGTAGTTTTTGTTAGGTAATCTTCCTGGACTGATCTTCTCAGTTTTTGTTGTTTTTAAGATTTTATTTGAGAGAGCAGGGGACGGGCAGAGGGAGAGAGAGAATCTCAGACTCCCCCAGAACCCGATGTGGAGCTCCATCTCACAACCCCGAGATCATGACCCAAGCGGACATCAAGAGTTGGCTGCCTCACCGACTGCGCCATCCAGGTGCCCCTTCTCACTCTTTTGCCCGTGGGGGGGAGGGGGTGGTCTTTTGGCTCTGTCTTTGAGAGTTTTTAACTTTATCTTTTTTTTTTTTTAAGGTTTTATTTATTTATTTGACAGAGAGAGAGCCAGCGAGAGAGGGAACACAAGCGGGGGAGTGGGAGAGGAAGAAGCAGGCTCCCAGCAGAGAAGGCTGATGTGGGGCTCCATCCCAGAACTCTGGGATCACGCCCTGAGCCGAAGGCAGACGCCTAACGACTGCACCACCTAGGCGCCCCTTTAACTTTATCTTTGAACTCTTCCATGACAGTTTTTATTTCGGCTGGATTTTAAATTTCAAAGAGTTTCTTCTTGTTCTCTGACTGTTCCTCTTGTACAGTAACTTGTTCTTATTTTATGAATGCAATATCTCCTTATACCTGTCAGATTAAAAAGTAGATTTCTCACTTGGCATTTGAGACCTGAGCTCAAGTCATGGCCAGTGCGTCATATGTTCGGATTTAGGGAGGCTGATAAATCACCTTCCTCACTCTTTCAAGTTCTGATTAGAATTATAAACTGGACTCTGAAAGATGTAGGTAAAATTAACAGCTTTATTGTCAGTAGAGCCAGAGGAGAGAACATATCGTAGCCGGGACCTGCAACCACAACCAGACTCGCTACCATCTGCCCCAAATCTAGACCTTGAAATCCGTCTGCCGTGTGGTATGTTGTAAGGTAAGTACTTAATCTGCTCAGCCGACTGAAGGAGACATTGCTGCCCATCACTCAAAAACACCAGGAACAGGGACAAAGAGAATGAAGTCACAAGTATGCCTGTTTGGGTTTTTGTTTTTTTTTTAAGTTTATTTGTTCTTAGTAATCTTTGCACCCAACATGGGTCTCAAACTCACAATCCCGAGATCGATAGTCTCATGCTTTCCTGAATGAGGCAGCCAGGTATCCCACAAATATACTCGGTTTTGGGTTTTTTTAAGGTTTTATTTTTTAAGTAATCTCTACCCCCAAAGTGAGGCTTAAACTCACAATCCCAAGATCAAGAGTCACACGCTCCACCGACTGAGCCGGCCCGGTGGCCCTTCGCTTGGCTTGTAACTCATGTACTGTACTCATTTTAAACATGGGAATCGATGTTGAACCCTTGAGATTCACCAGAAATAAAAATCCTCTTTATTAACAGAAGTAACTTCATGGAAATGTAAGAATAGGGTTTCCTCTGTCACGGAGTTTTCTGACTTGTTTTAAAAAACCATTTCTTTGAGGGGTGCCTAGCTGTCTCAGTCTATAAAGCCCCACATTGGGTGTAGAGATTACAAAAAATAAATAAGCCACATTTATTTCCTACATAATCCATTCTACTGTTTTGCCTATTTGTATTCTCCCTTTCATGATGACGGCTTTCTCCATGTGTCTGGTGATACCTAAGTGTCCATTCAGGTTTTAGAGCAAAGTCCTAAAAAGTTCATTGAAGTTCTGAGTGTACAGGTGGATTTCATCTGGTAGAACTTTCTGTAAAGGGCCAGAAAACAAGTATTTTAGTCTTTACAAATCATATAGTCTATGTAGCAACTATTCTTTGCCACTGAGGCAGAAACAGTGTGGATAATGTGTACATGGGCCACTGAGGCAGAAACAGTGTGGATAACGTGTACATGGATGGGCAGGTTGTGTTTCAGTAAAACTATTTCAGGGCGCCTGGGTGGCTCAGTTGGTTAAGTGTCAGACTCGAACTCAGCTCAGGTCTTGATCTCAGGTTGCGAGTTCAAGCCCCACATTGGGATCCTCTCTGGGCCTGCTTAAGAAACAAACACATTTATTTCCAGGAGCAGAGGGTAGACCAGATTTGCTAACCTTTGCTCTAAGGTGATCAGCTAGAAAGCTGGACTCCTGCCTGGGACCGTTTTTTTTTTTTTAATCCTGTAGAGAAATTCCCTTCAGCCAGGCAACTTCTTTTTTTTTTTTTTTTTAAAGATTTTATTTATTTATTTGACAGAGATAGAGACAGTCAGTGAGAGAGGGAACACAAGCAGGGGGAGTGGGAGAGGAAGAAGCAGGCTCCCAGCAGAGGAGCCTGACGTGGGGCTCGATCCCGTAACGCCGGGATCACGCCCTGAGCCGAAGGCAGACGCTTAACCGCTGTGCCACCCAGGCGCCCCAAGCCAGGCAACTTCTGTCCCAGATCTTGGCCCCCACCCCACACACATAGGAAAGGTTAGGCCATTCATTCCCAACTTACAAACCAACTTTACCTAACAAGGATTTGGGGTTTTTCTCCTAACAAGGATTTTTTCCCTCTCACTTATTACCCAGATTCAATATTTGTATGGAAATAAAAGCATTAGTTTCCTCAAGGGTCTCCTTAATGGCATAGGGCCATAGTCCAGATGAACACGAATGGTCAGGGTATAGACAATGCTTAAAGAAAGTGGAGTTCTGGAGGGCTACTCAGTGCGACTCCTGAGTAATTATCAAGTACATTTTCCTTTTTCTCATATTTCCTCAGCAAGGTCCAAGGTTTGATTTCTTAGAGAAAAGCTAAGCAAGATACAAAGCATGGTACCTAATAATTGTTGATTGAATTGCTGACAAATGGAAAATTGTATAAGCGATAATGGCTTGTCATTAGTACATCCATTTATCAGGTATGGACTCTGGCTGGAAACAGTGGGTGTGGAAGTGAGAAAGCACGGAAATCTGAAGTCAGTGTTTTATTTTTTAAAGATTAATTTGAGAGAGAAAGAGCACAAGCAGGGGGAGAAGCGGAGGGAGAGGGAAAAGCAGACTCCCCACTGAGCAGGGAGCCTGACTCGGGGCTCAGTCCCAGGACCCTGGGATCATAACTTGAGCCAAAGGCAGATGCCTAACCGACTGAGCCCCCAGGTGCCCCAAGTCAGTGTTTTAAATCCAGGTCCACTATATAGCTTCTTGGCAGAAGCTTTGTTTGAGCTTCCTTTGCTGGTGGATTCCAAGCCCAGCCACAATACTTTAGCTTAGTGATACATCATGCTAAATGCTGTGTAACCTTTTCTAATAAACATGTAAGCAAAGTAAGATTCAGTTTTGAGAAATGGGGGAACACGTTTGATAACTTGAGGTATTTCCCAAGCATGCTGTTTAAAATCTATATATGGAAACTGCTTCCTGTTAGTCCATGTATGGAGGGCATGAAGTCTATAGACCCTTCCTTAGAAGGAGCTAAAACACTCATTTGGATGATTCCTCTGTGTTCAGATAACACTAAGCAAAATCATCATATTGCAGTTTTTTGAACACTGAGGACATACTCAAGCTAGGGGTTGAGACTACCTAGGATTAGGATTATCTGTCCTCTGCTGATATTCTCTGCCCTTGTTCCTGCCTCATTTTCAGGTTTACTATATGGATGTTCCCCCAAGAGAAGACTTCCACTTCCAGCTACGACAGAGTAACTGCTACCGGACTAGTCTGCCGGTCTCAACCAGCAAGCTGTCAGACATTGGACAACATGCAGCACAAAACAGTGATCCTGGAGAGAAGGGAAACTCATGAGGTATGTCTTGTGAATGCCTCGCTGTCTGCTTAAGGATATTATTCTGATGACTCCAACATAATGAGCTCGAGTCCCAGCACGCCACTGTGGTCCTACTAAGCTGAAGAGGCAGAGAGCAGAGTTCAGGGTCATCAGTGGCTGGAATCTGCAGGGCAGGGCAACAGAGAAGGGTCTCAGAGACCCTGCACAGAGAGGGTCTCCAGAAGCCTGTGTGTGGACAGGGTTGAGCTGCTCGTACTAGTATGAGTGTACCTGAGGCGTACCAGAAAGTACTTATTACCAGGCTGAGGCCAACAGACATACCAGAGGTGGAGCCCTGCTGGGGATGAGGGAGCCCCTGCCCAGCTAGAGTGGGAAGACCTTGCTAGCACCTCAGTAATACTCCAGGCATCCAGTCTAGACATCAGAGAGGCCCATCTTAGAAATAAAGATCTTGCCCTAGAATAAGGGCTACAAAAAAAAATGCCCTTCAATAATGAGGGTAAAATCTATCGTTCAGTCAATGAAACCTGAAAGAATTGCCAGAAGATCTGTACTATAAGAAAAGCTAATGGTCTTCAGGCTGAAGGGAAATACTAGATAGAAATTTGGATCTACAGGAAGAAATGAAAAAGCACTAGAAATATTTGCCTTAAAAGATAACTGAATGTTTAAATCAGAACAGAAGCAGGCAGGTAAAAGGGATTATACTACTGTAAAACCCCTTTATTTCTGAAGTGGTGTGTAATAATGTCTAGTTGGTAAGTAAAGGGTTCACGTTGTTAGCTCCAAAGCAGTCCTCAAACTCTATGCTCATAAAAATTATTTAGGGTCCTAAAGAGCTTTTGTTTGTGTGGGTATGTCTGTGAATATTTATCATGTTAGAAATTAAAGCTGAGGAAATTGTTTAAATATTTTTAATTACAGTGACCCACTCAGTGTTTGTTTTATTTTTTAGAGAGTGTGCACACATGCTCGCGAGCAGGGGAGGGGCCGAGGGAGAGCGAGAATCTTAAGCAGACTCCGTGCCCAGCTGCAGAGCCCAACATGGGGCTCAATCTCATGACCCTGAGAGCATGACCTGAGCCAAAACCAACAGTCGGACACTTTACCAACTGAGCCACCCAGGTGCCTCCCATTCACTGTTTATAACACATATTTACAAAAGTAACTATTTTCCAAAACAAAACTTAGAAGAGTGGCACTGTTTTATAGTTTTACAAATCTCTTGAATGTTTGGCTTTAATGGAAGATGTGGAATTCTCATACGTGCTTCTGGGCTCAGCCTGCTGTGGGATGTTGTTCTGGCTGAAGGACAGGAAAACAATCTGGCCCCACACAGGTATGTCGTTGGAAGAGAAAGCATATTTAATAGCTTTTTACGACAACAGTATTCTTTCATGCTATACCAAAAATTGACAAACGAGTGAAGGTTTTTAGTTTCTTCTTATAATATTATTTGGGGGCAACACCAGAAATTACCCAGGTCTCCACACCATGGTCTTTACAAAGTTAACACGAACCTTCCAAAGTCAGGAATCCTATTTCCTGCTCAAAGCATTCTTCACTGTTTCTTACTCCGAGGCTTTGCGGGCTGCAGGGCACAGGACAGGTCTGGCTTATTTGCAAGTCCAGCATTACTGGAAGGTGGCTGGTTTCTTTCCACTCCGGAGCCAGGCCTGCCCGGTGAACTTTAGGCTGTGCTCTAAAATGGAGTTCAGTATCGAATCTCAGAGTGAGATTGACTTTCTTCTCCTCAATGAAAGATTCTTTTATCCATATAAGGTTGTTTCTCAAAACTCAGGGGGTAGTAAAGGAGGAGACGAAAGAGACTTTTATTGAAAGTAACAAATGTTATGTAAACTTGACTTGAAAGGTACTTTTCATCATTCAAAAAACTGTGTCTAAACATGTTACATGCTAAAGCATGTAACAGATCTATAGTTAACCCTTTACCCATGAAGGTGAAATTATTGAGAAGTGTTTATTTTCCCTCTTGAAAAGGCTAATCTGGGTAATAATATGGCTACAGGTGGTATATTCACATTGCTTCCTTCACTGCTTCTCTCTCTTAAACGCACATATCTTTCAGAACTACCGTCACTGAGGTGCCGGCCTTTGCTCGGCAACAGAATGATGCTCGGGTCTTACAGGTCCAAGGCCCAGTGGACAGACAGGCTCTTGTCCTCCACGCTGGCCACCATGTCTTCAACGGCATTCCAGTCCAGCTTGCTGAGGATGCTGCCGGTGCTCTCAGACACACTGTCTGGACCACGGGAAGGAGCCTCGAGCTCTTCTTCGGCGGCTGACAGGTCCTACCAAATTAAGAAAGGCAGTAAGTGATGGTCCGGGCCTGAGAAAAAAATAAATGGACATGAACTAAGCTTTCCAAAGATTCTAGAATTGCTCATCCACCAACTGGTGCAGCAGGACCAGGGCGGTGATCGCCCGGCACATGCGGGTGGACGATGGGCCGAGCGTCCTTGGACACGATGGATGTTTACGCTCGTAGTACAATCGTCTGCTCTCACTTTCTTGTTAGTCTTTAGTTGAAAGGAAAATACAAAGTCAAGGGAAATTCTCAAAGAGTAACTACTTCAATCTTGCAGGACCTCCACATCTCACAGAAAGCAGTAAGCAACAACCATAACTGGACAACACAGAGAAATCACTAGGCCGACTGACATCTGGAACAACACTCACCTGGAGGAGGGAACTGTGGCTCTCATGAAGGATTGTTCGGATGTGTGAAGGTACTATCCAGGGACTCACCACGGTCTCCTCTCTCTCGTACTCTATACACACCTGCTTTGATCGAGGTGAAAGCTCAGCACTAATGTGATTTCTTGTACACTGCAGACGACATGGAGCACCGGAACCTTCCAAGGGAAAAGAACAAAGGTACGTGGGACTGATTCATTTATGAGTTCATTTATTCATTCTGACTTTTATCCTCAAATCCAAGGCAGTCATGTTTTACCTAATATTTAAAGTTTTTTTTTTTATGAACTATTTTTAAGAAATCTCTGCACTCGACGTGGGGCTCGAACTCACAACCCCCTGACAACTGAGCCAGCCAGGCGCCGCTTACCTAATAATTGAATCACAAGGTCTGGATATGGTTTTAACAATTTCTGCCCTGTCAGTGTGATAGAAGGAAAATGAATTCTGGCCATCTCTTCATTTTAAAAATAACAGTAGCCTCTAGGACAAGAGAGTCCAGGGAGGAGAGGCCACAGATATAACGGAACTGTGGAGAAGTTCCAACTGTAAAGTTGGGTGAACAAACACTGTGGCAAAAAAGAAAACAGCCAGTAAAACAGAACAACCTGAGACTGAAGAGAGAGACCACCAAGTGGTTAAGCAGTATGATAACCATGAAGGTAGGTCGTCTCTCCAAAGTAGACGGAAACACACGGAGACGGGGTGGTGAGGGGGCTGCTCCAAGAGTTCAGGCCGTGAAAGATCAGCAAAGGCTGGAACCACCAACTAATCCCACCCTCACTTCTGCTATAGTTAATTTGGTAACTAGACTTCGACACTCCTCAAATGAACATAATTATTGCCATCTAAAAAGAACGACAAAATCATCACCAAAATTAAGAAATTAAGGTTAACGGTACTGCACTTTAGGATAAAGCTTTACCTCTGGGGACTCTACACACCTTGAGAGGCTGTCACTGGCTGTCTCTCACCTTGCTTTCTGCAGGGATGGCTTTGTAATTTCCTTCTCTTCAGATCCGAGTGCATTTCTCTAGGGTTTGTTCGGGATAGCCAATCTTAAAATACAATATGGAAACAATGCTGTGAAACTGTGCATGTGCAAAGCTTTTCAAGTTTGGGTGTCTGTGCCCCAGTGTGGACAGTGGACATATTCTAAGGTAAAATAGATCCGTCAAGAAGAAACCCCACCGTGGAAACTAGGCTGGCAAGCGAACCAGCTTACCTCGAGGAAGCACTCTCTGTAGGACAGTGACCACCGCCACCCAGTTTCTTTATGAAACAACTGCCAAACAACGTCTGTGGAGTCTAGCCTGAGGAATCTGAAACTGAACAGCAAAACTGAATCCGTCCCCTGTACCTCCTCTTGCCCTACCAGTGTCCAATCTTGGGCCATACTCTAGACACGCAGCCAAGCTAGAAACTTGGAGTCATACTCCACCTCCTCTGTCACAGGCAGGGCTACCCCTGAACAATGAAAGCAATACTGTTGTTTGCCTTTCTACGGGCAAGGCCTCATGCTAGATTATGATTCACTTCACAAAACCCCGGATCTCTGGAGTTTTCATAAATATAGTATCAGTGTCCATATAATTTCAGCTATTTTTAGGGGCAACATTATATTTCGGGGTATTTTATCTGTTAAACTAACATTGCTAGATATTTGTTGAGAAAAGAATAAACTAGCTTTGGGGTACTCCAAACTAGAAAACATTTTACAAAAGATTAAAATGGGAGACTTTGAAAGAAAACCAAGTCTGGGATTATACAATTAGAAGCACTCAAACTGACCCTAGTAATTACAGACTTGAGGTTTAAGGCATTCAGTGGGGAAAACTATGGAAAAAGAACCAAAGAGAATTTCTAGGAAATACAGCCATCAACAGTAAAACTTGGCAGGTGAAAGAGCAGATGCAGCTGAAGAGAGAGGCAGTGAACTGGAAGATGGCAGCACTGGAGAGAGGCCAAAGGTCAGGAACAGATTCATTCACGTTTCTCATCATTTTTATACTACATATAAGTGTTTGCATTGTGGTCCCCACCAAATGTTATTTCTATAAATCAGGATAATGCCATAGAGCTCACTCAGTTAATGTGAAGTTTAAGTGAGATCATGCACAGTCAGTGGTAATACAATGTTTGGCATCAGGCGTCACTTCCCTAAGCCTCCCTGGCTTCAGCTGTAAGACGGGGATAACAGTTGCCCTGTCTATCTACCAGGGCCGTTATGGAGAGCTCACAAGAGAATAATGTGAACCGACTTTTAAATGGTGAAGAGTAACATGGGGTGAGGGGTGGACCAGGGCTCAATCTTCATTCTTAGGAATTAAGATCATGATCAGATCCCTCTCTAGATGATCGGAGCACAGCTAATTTAGAATCCCCAGATTTATGGGCCTGTGTGCGACATGACTCTATAACAGCGGCCCCCTCTGAATACTTGTTTTTATGTTCAATACTCTGCTAAGCCTGTAATATATGTTCTCACTCTAATAATCTGGATTTTGCAGGTGAGAAAGCTGAGGTTTACACAGATGGGTTAGGAATTTGCCCAAAGCTAAAGAGTAAATGGTGAAATAGGATTCCAAAGACAGCGAACTCCGCAGCCTGTTCACTAAACCTCTGTACCACACAGCCAGAGCCTTCATTCTGAAATCTGTATTTGAAATGTCTAAGAGTGTCTTACGATTTTTAAAAATTTAAGTTGAACTTTATTCCCTGTTCCTCCCTTACCTTTTTGGAAGGTAACTGGAGATGGCACAGCCTTTCTCACTGCCGCTTTGGCTCCCCCACCTTTACTCTGTCTGGCAGAAGTAGCAGTTCCTGGAAAAACAGGCCAACTTCTTTAACCTTCTGTATGCTGCCATGATGTTTCACATACCACACTGTACATTCTTTGAGGACAGAAACTTCTGATTAAGATGGGGCCCAATACATGTGGTCGATTTATTTATTTATTTATTTATTTTTAAAGATTTTATTTATTTATTTGACAGAGACAGCCAGCGAGAGAGGGAACACAAGCAGGGGGAGTGGGAGAGGAAGACGCAGGCTCCCAGCGGAGAAGCCTGATGTGGGGCTCGATCCCAGAACGCTGGGATCATGTCCTGAGCCGAAAGGAGACGCTTAACGACTGCGCCACCCAGGCGCCCCCATGTGGTTGATTTAAACCAAGAAAGCAAAACAAAAGTGCAGATGAAGGAAGGGAAAACTCTCCTTTGAAACTTGGCATCTCATAGCACAACCACGGTCCTTTCTCAAATTGGCAAATGTGCCTTGACAACCTCTCTGGCAACTGGAAAAGGCAGCCGCATAAGCCTATTAGCAGTGAACACCTTGACAGAATGCCAAGTTAGATTTTATCAAAACAATGATTAAGGTTTCTTAAATTCCAGGATTAATAACCACTGTTTATTATTAATTAATTTATTTATTTATTTATTTATTTATTTATTTCAATGATTTTTTTATTATATTATGTTAGTCACCATGCAGTACATCCCCGGATTCTGACGTAAAGTTCGATGCTTCATTAGTTGCGTATAACACCCAGTGCACCATGCAATACGTGCCCTCCTTACTACCCATCACCAGCCTATCCCATTCCCCCACCCCCCCTCAGAGTCCATAGTCTCTCATGCTTCATTACCCGTTCTGATTACCCATCCATATCTATTATTTCTGTGGCAGAGGCCACAGACTCATTGTCTTTTCTTTGCTGGGGGGGGACTTCTTCTCTTCATTCTGATGAAGAGAGATTGCGGGGTTGTCCAGAGCCCAAATTATTGACTGGGACCCAGGCCGTGCGCCCTTGTTTTATAGAGATCTTAGGGATGTGGGCTTCTTCTTTAAAGANTTTAAAGATTTTATTTATTCATTTGAGAGAGAGAGACAGTCAGCAAGAAAGGGAACCCAAGCAGGGGAGTGGGAGAGGAAGAAGCAGGCTCCCAGCAGAGGAGCCCGATGAGGGACTCCTTTCCGGAACGCCAGGATCACGCCCTGAGCGGATGACAGGCGCTTAATGACTGTACCACCAAGGCGCCCCGGGATGTGGGCTTCTTGATTTTTCATCCTGCCTTCTGGGGGAGGGGCCTGCCGCACCGATACTCCGGAAACCCTGTTTGGGTAGAGTCTCTGTGTCCCCTGCAAGGGGGGTGGGGATGGGCACGCTGTGAGCCGGTATTTCCAGGCTTTTGTTCTCTGGCGGCTTTCCCTGACGGTTTGCTGTGCCTCTTCTGAGAGAGCAGCAGTGGCCGAAATTCAGCCTCTGTCACAGAACAGAGGGATTGTGGCCCATTCTCCACTGATGTTCTGGCCACTTTGTTTCTGTTGGTGCTGCTCAACCCTGCAGCATCCTGGGCTGTGCGCCCCACACCCGGCGTCCCAGCCCTCACTTCCAGGACCGGCGCATCTCTGTCCTTTGTGTTTCTAACACTGCCAGCCACCAGCAGCCCCGCGCGCGCTCCCGGCTGAGGGTCTCATTCTGCTGTCTCGCAGGTGCCGACCGCGAGTCCGCCTGCTCCCCCGTGCAGGTGGCCTCCCAGCCGCCAGCTGCCCTGCGCATACTCCCGGAGCTCCCAGTCTCAGTCTGGATCCAGTGAGCACACCGGAGTTCCGGAGCTCCGTGAGATGCTTGGTGGCGCGCGCTCCTGGCTCTCGGTCTCAGTCTGCTGTTTCGAGGGTGCGGGTCCACGGTCCGCCTGCTCCCCGATGCACGTGGCCCGCCAGCCGCCTCGTGCGTGCTCCCGGAGCTCCCGGTCTCAGTCTGGATCCAGTGAGCACACCGGAGTTCTGGAGTTCGTGAGATGCTTGGTGGCTCCCGGCTCACGGTCTCAGTCTGCTGTCTTGAGGGTGCGGGTCCGCGGTCCGCTCGCTCCCCCGTGCAGGTGGCTACCACTTCCCGGCGCCCGGACATGGCAGCTCCCTCCCCCTTCCGTTTATCTTCCGATATCTATGCTCGGTTTCACGGCTCCCCGCTTCGTACCTCAATACTCAGTGCTGGATATGTTCATTTGTAGAGATCCAGATGTATCTTCCTGCGTCTCAGGCTGATTCCGTGGATGTTCCTGCTGGTCTGGTACCTATCCAGCTCAACTCAGGGGACCGGCTGAAAAAGGGGTCCCCTACTCCTCCGCCATCTTTACTCCGGAGACACTGTTTATTATTTCTGTTATGCAAAATGTTTTACTTATTACCTTCAGTACCCCTACAAGGTAGGTTTTAATAACATATTTGAGACACCAAGCGAGCAGCAGAGCTGAGATATGAATGTAGGCCAGGATGATTCTGAAGGCTGGAAATTTTTTTATGCTTTTGATGCCTCTCAGTCACTTATCATATAGCCCTTATATTGTTTTTGATAGAACTAAACATAAAACAAACCAAAAAAAAAAAAAAAAAAAAAAGGAAAAACTCTAAGTATAACAGCTTACAATCAGGGCTAGAGATATTTGCCAGAAACAACACAAGACAGATAACAACATATAGTCAGACTCAAGTATCTTCAGAAAAACCCTTTTACAAACGAGCTGCAGTGAACTTAAAAATCTTGATGAGTCCTCACTTCCCCATCTGTGCACTAACTGAACTGCGTCATGTGGGGCCCGGGGATCTGTGTCGCTGACTAGGGAAGGGCCTGGGATCCATCATGCCTGCATTTCTCCCACTGCCACACAACACTGGGGGACTGAAAGCCTCGGAATGTAGCCAGAGGAAACGGTTGAGTTCTGGGTGCAACCTGGATAGAAGCCAGCATGTTCACCAGCCCCTCCAGTTGCCTTTGTCCGTCTTCTGGGGAAGCTAAGGGACAGGTTAGCTGGGATGATGGCAAGCTACACGTGGTCTTCTCTGACATAGTATAAATACAACAATATCCACCCACTAATATTCCTGAGCAGTAGCTTATAAATAGCTATTTTTAGGCAGAAAAGCCATTTTTTTTCATTTATCCAAGTAATCTCATTTGGCCAGTGTGAGTGGTAGTCCAAGATAAAGGAGACAATGTTGCTACCTTCACAAGATTTCGTCTAGCATGGGACAGAAGTTGACAAGTGACTACATGAGACCTGCTGCAGCATGACGGGGGTGGGGTGGGCAGACGACAATAAAGAAACGGTAACCATGGCAGCTGAGGCAGTTGTCGTGGATACTCACAACCACCAGAACCACCAGGCAAGTTAAGTATTAGCCCCCATTTAAAATTCGTTACCTCAGTTTAAAAGAACTCACAGAGGTGAGGCATTCAAGGGAGGGAGACTTTTGAGGAAAGAGCCACCCTAGCACAGCCCGTGGGTGGAGAGCAAGCCAGCCGAAGAGATGGGGAGAGGAGGATAAGAAGGGAGAAGGGGAGCGTGCCTCGAAGGCAGGGAACAAGCTCTGGACTGGTCTGCGTGGGGTGGGGGTCCCAGTGTGCAGGAGCACCTCTTTCAGGACAGTCCAGCAAGGGCGGGGGAGCTGACCAAAGAAGGGCTGAGGCCTCAGCCCACGCGAGTGCGACATTACCATCCAGGCCTGACACTGGACAGATCCAAGACAAAGGCATATTTCCATAGAATCCAAGACTTTTCCATCTGATATTAAGAAACCGTGGATTCATGTTTAAAATCCTTGCTAATTTTTGGTATTTCTTTTATTTAACTTTAGCAAATGTATCAGGTATAAAATAAACAAAACATGGATACTATTTTGCAATTTTAGTTTAAAAAGGGCACCATTTTCTTATTGTAATTTGTTAATCAAGAGCAAGAGCTAATTAAGTTTTGTTTAGAGGACTGGAATTTATGGAAATTTCCACTTTGTAAACTGAGGCAGCATAATGAAGCATAGGTTCTAAGTGTGTAGGCTCTAGACCCAGACTGGGTTCAAATCCCAGCTCTGCTCCTTCCTAGCTGTCTGATCTCAGGCAGTTATTTCAACTTTTTCTGCCTGGGTTTTCTCATCTGTAAAATGGGAACATAAAGAGCTTAAACAGAACCTGGCATATTAGTTTACTACACAGCTAAAAGCTGTGTGCACTTACACTACATATTAACTAATATTACACATTTTTTAAACATTTTTTCTTCATTTTTAGAGAGAGTGCGAGCAGGGGGAGGAGCAGAGAGAGAGGGAGAACCCCAAGCAGACTCCACACTGAGTGTGGAGCCTGACGTGAGGCTCCATCTCATGACCCTGAGATCATGACCTGAGCCGAAAATAAATGAGCCAGATACTCAGGGCACCTGGGTGGCTCAGTCCATTAGGCATCTGCCTATGGCTCAGGTCATGATTTCAGGGTCCTGAGATCAAGTCCCACATCAGGCTCCCTGCTCAGTGGGGAGTCTGCTTCTCCTTCTCACTCTCCCTCAGTGCTCTCTCTCTCTCTCTCTCAAATAAATTTAAAAAAAAAAAAGCCACTCAACCGACTGATCCACCCAGGTGCCCCTATGATTACACATTTTTTAATGTGTAATCATTTCACAAAATAAGAATATTTTACTTTGGTAATCAAAACCCAAATATGGCAAAATTAAAGGAAAGCTAGCAATAAATAACAAATATTATATCTTCAAATGTGGAAAAGGATGTTCAAAAGGTAACACCATGATAGTTCAATATGAGCCTCTTAGTATCCTTCTTCTGTGATGTCCTGGTATCTGTCTGTCTGACATCCTAACATCTATAAGAATTTGATTTGTAAAAATGCCTACCTCTTTAGCCAGACGTGCAAAAGAAACAGATTCCCAAGTAAGTCTTATCTAAATATTGACCGTTCAAATTCTATTATAAAAAGGCCATTTGTTGGGGCGCCTGGGTGGCACAGTGGTTAGGCGTCTGCCTTCGGCTCAGGGCGTGATCCCAGCGTTATAGGATTGAGCCCCACATCAGGCTCCTCCACTATGAGCCTGCTTCTTCCTCTCCCACTCCCCCTGCTTGTGTTCCCTCTCTCGCTGTCTGTCTCTGTCTCTGTCAAATGAATAAATAAAATCTTTAAAAAAAAAAAAAAGCCATTCGTTTAAGAAGATTTGTGGGGTCTTCCTATTTCAAAGCGATAGAACAGACAAAATCCCAGCACAGGTAAGTCTTTATCAATCCTGCAACTTGCATTCTGCTGAAATGAGAACTGCTTTTCACTAAGATTTCATTTTACTAATGACCACCAACTCTGGAGACGAGGAGGTCCAAATTATACAAAATTTAAACTTAAAAAAAAAGCTTAGTGTCTTACCACATGGCCAAGGAGGCCCTTGAGCTTTCCCCTTTCGGATGTAACTTGGTCTGGATATATATCTGAATTTTCCAGGTTGATTTATTGGAATATTGTGACCATATTGATTCTCTCTAAAGTAGAAATTACATAATTATTATATTCTTAGACTCTCGTATCAGTAATGAACTATATTGCAAAAGGCCCAAATTCTAGCTCAGATTAATACATTCACTTGACATTGCTTATTCTGTACTTCAGTGATTTCATAACAATTCTCAAAAATTAGTCTTCGTGTCTCACAACTTAATTTTTTTTTTAAAGAAATTGTTTTTGGTTATCTGTCCATTTCAAATTGTCTATGTATTTGGCAGTTGCTTATGTATTTAATACCCTGCTTTATTTTAGAAAAGATTCAAGGGAGTCTCTGGTATTTTGAGTAGACCCCAAATTATACACACACAAGTGATCTGATTACATGTGGGTTTGTGTTGGGAAGAGACAGCAGAGAAGAAGTGATAAGCTGGTGGGAACTGTTTCTGCAAGCGTGGAGCCAAGTGGAGAAATAGGAGAACAGTGAGGAGGCAGATTATAGAAAAGGAGGAAACAGAATTGAACAGATACCAAAATTGTAGTAGGTATGCCAAAGTGCTTTGTCATATCTTAGAGATATAATGACATTTTTGTCTTTTTCCTTGGTGATTCTATAAACTTATAAAGACCTCGTAGTTATGGGACCATGTTTTTCTTTACTTGATTTTCATATTTCTGAGCAGGATAGATGAAAATACACTGAACCTGGGTGATGAAAGCACTAAATTCTTCTTATCATGCCTGACATAATCTTGCCGAATGACATGCCAAACTTTGTCTTACCTTCTTGGAGAAAGAGAGTGTTGCTCTCGGGAAATCTGAGCAGTTCTGGGTTTGTTAGGCAAGGCTTTCTGTGCAGTTGTTGGTAATTGTACTGATTCAGATAACAGTTCATTCATCAGACTGTACGCTTGTGAGATCCGCCGACTATAGTGGTCAGAGAGTAGCAATCTTCAGACAAAGAATAAAACAGCATTTAATAAAAGAGTCATTTTCAGTTCATACTTCTAGAGGGAACATAATGTTTAAAGATCACCTAGCATTTGTTTTTTTCAATGCTTTTCAAATGCAAATTCATATTTCAGATTTCTGAAAACCATTAGGTGGAAATTAGTAAAGGCACCTGTAGTCATGGCTTTTTGGGTGTTTTCAAAATGCACATACGTATCTGGATTAGGAGAGGGTGGGCAATAGCAGAAATAAAAGTCATGAAAATTCAATGAAATAAACGATATTTGAAAGCAAATTCCTAAAAAGTCTAGTGGAGTCTATCTGCCTTGCAGTTATCGCCCATAATTTTCTGTTTATGGACAAAACGGGGCTACTGTGAAGACTAGAGTTTCTCAAGCATTGTCGACGCCTCGGGTGCGCAAACTGGAGAGGACCCTGGGGGTACAGCTACCCAGCTCACCTGTCCTTTTCATTCTTCATCTTCTGTCTCAGCCTGATTTCCCGTGAAGTCATATAAAACTGCATGAGAAATACCTGGTTAGTCCATTAATGTTCAGTTCAAATAATTAAGCCATTGTGATCCATGGAAAACATGAAAATTCCACGAATCAATTTTAATAGGTTAAAACATATTTTTGCTATTCAGGAAACAGTGCAAAACAGTCATATTTGACGAAGCTTTCTATCCCAAGCACAAAACATGAAAATGTTGAAGCATCACGTAATTAAAATCTATATTAATAAGTGGAAAGCAAAATCTACTTGAGTAGCTAAATTCATGTATTTTCTCAAAAGGAGAGAACTTATCAGCTGAATTTTTCTTTTTAATTTAAATTCAATTAATTAACATAGTGTCAGCTGCATTTAAAATGGGTAACAAGAACATTTTAAGGATGAAGACATACACTTCATACTCAGTCTTGTGATTAACAGTGTGCTTGATAAAGCAGAAAGGAGTTAGACCTTTAAAACTATCATTTTGATGTTTTAAAAAGTCTACCAGTAACCTACTGTAGTATGATCACCGTGACTTGTAAACTCTTCAAAACTTAGGCACCATGAGGCACACTAGCAAGTGTCTTATTCCAGAACGTTGAATTACTACTGAGTTACTAATGAAGTCCTTGTGCACAGAGAAGGGCATTCACTCTCTGAGGGTTCTACACAGAAGGAGTCAGTAACAAATTAAAGATCTTATTAATTTCTGATATAAGTTCAAATGAAATTTTCAATTACATTAACCCCTCACTAAACCCATACCTTCACCTAAATAGAAGCTAAAAATAAACAGGTGTTTGCGTTGTGAAGGAGAGGTCACAAAGTTGATGAACCAAGCAATCCCAGTGCCCTCAGAGCTCATTTGTTCTAAATTTGGACAGAATTCTAACTATCTTGGGTATTTGCTTGGTTGAAAGAGAGGGTGAGAGCAGAACCCCTCCCCCCGCCATGGGGCGGAGGAACACACCCAAAACACACGCACTTGAAGATTCTAGTCAGGTACCTCAGTAGCCCTGAAGGTCATTACCGGGTCCTTAACACTCTCCACAAAATGTTCTATTAATTAACATGGGGGCACCTGGGCGGCTCAGTTGGTTTAGCGTCTGACTCTGGATTTGGGCTCAGGTCATAATCTCAGGGTCGTGAGATGGAGCCCCATGTCGGGCTCCATGCCCAACATCTTACTGGTTTAAGATTTTCTTTCCCTCTCCCTCTGCCCCTCCCTCCAGCTCCTGTGTGTGTGCACGTGTGTGTGCGTTTGCACATGCACGCATGTGCACTCTCTTAAAAAAAAAGGTATATATATATATATATATATATATTTTAAAGATTTTATTTATTCATTCGACAGAGAGACAGCCAGTGAGAGAGGGAACACAAGCAGGGGGAGTGGGAGAGGAAGAAGCAGGCTCATAGTGGAAGAGCCTGATGTGGGGCTCGATCCCAGAACACTGGGACCACGCCCTGAGCCGAAGGCAGACGCTTAACTGCTGTGCCACCCAGGCGCCCCCCAAAAAAAGGTATATTAACATCAACATGCTTTCTCCAGACACAAGTTCAGTAACGTATGCAATTTACATAATAGTTCACCTACGTTTGCACCATTTGATGCTTAAATGTGACAGCCTTATCTGGAAAATTCACTTTTATAGAATATGTTTCCCTAATGATACTGGAAAAAATTAAGTACTACTATATTTTATCTCAAATTACCAAGTAAAAAACTGTAAGTATAATTCAAATGTAATTTTCATGGTAATGTGATTATCAAACCACTGCTTTATTTCACCTTCTGAAGAATACTGCCTCTGACCGAGCCGTGGTGCTGTCCAGTCAGGGCTCAGGAAATAAATGCTGACAGTTTAGAGGGCACCTGACACGCACACACACACACCATTACACCCTTGGTATCTGCCTGGACCACGCTCTATTTTTTGTAGTTAACTCATGGATGCAAAATTGATTTTTAAAATGGCTTCGCTACACACACAGTTGTTCAGCTGCCACTGACTCTCACTGGAAATTAAGGAACAGCTCCAGTTGGTTGCCAATCACTCAACCTCTTCACTTGGTTAAAGTTGGCTGGAGCCATAATTAGCCTGCGAAAGAAGAAGGATCTAAGCTAGTTCAACAAACCATGGTTTGTAGGATACCTGCTACAGTTCGGTTCGGTAATTCACATTTTCTGACAAAGAAAAAATGCATCCAAATTACGTTAATCCTTTTCTTGAATATTTGCCAGGGAAAACCTGCACATATTCGGTGCCAATCCCATTGCCCCTGATACTGCACACTTACTGGATTGCTCCTCGGGCAGAAAGGGTCATGTTCTTGCCCTCTCTTCTCTGCCAGCTGGTTTAAGTACTCTGCCATTCTTTCCTTGCGTTTTCTTTTCATCCACACCTGAATTTCTCTTCTTTCCTTCTCAGTTCTTTGTGTCCGTCTACCAGAAGAATGCTGAATTCTGAGAAATTTAGCAGGCAGGGCATCACTTGATTTTACATTTTTTTATGGCTCTAAGTAGTATCACAACTAAATACTGTTTATTGGAAAAGGATTTTTCTTAAAGATTTTTTAAAAGTAATTTCTTCACCCAACATGGGGCTTGAACTCACAATCCTGAGATCAAGAGTCACCTGTGCCACCGACTGAGCCCAGCCAGGCGTCCCTATTTGGAAAGATTTTTCCCATTCTCAAAAATTAGTACGCATCATGTCTCTATCAACTTGCTCCAACCTGTTCCCTGAAATGCACTGAGAATGATCTCAGAAAGCTCACCAACAGCCTCTTCATCCTACTGGAATTCTCCGTAACATTTAATACAATTGGCTCCTCTTTTCTGTGTTAAACTCTCTCTTACATGGGTCTTATTCTAACTCTGAAAACACCGTGCGGCCTCCTACATTGGCTCCTTTTGTCTCTGCTCACTTCAATATTAATGTCTTTAAAGGTTCTCTTTTGGACTTCTTCACCAATCTTCTACTCCTGGACTACCTCAGTCACTTCCAAAACTTATACCAGAGAGATGACTTCTAAACAGCTGCCCTTGGAGAGCTAGCCTCACACTCATGCCCACACCATACTTCGCATGGGCTGGCCTGAGCTGATGACCAGGCATGGCGGGCATGTTATGGCTGGCCCATTCCTGCAAGACACAGGACTCCTCTGATGGGCAGTGTGGATGGATGTCTCACCACTGACCCAGCTGAAACTTTCCTAGAACACCACACTCTGACATTCCACTTACTCGGCCCTCTCCCCTCCCCCTTCCCTTTCTCCTTCACAGGGTGGGATCACGCCGACATTGTGGTCTGATGGTTCCCCTCACTTCTGTGTTTTCTTCCCTTTCCCCTCACAGGCCTTTTTCCCAATAAATGTCTTGCACATCTAATCCCATCTTGGCTTCTGCTTCTCAGATGATGTGAACTGACACAAGTAGGACTGAAAATGGTCCAAGGAAACAGGTGGTGTGAGACAGGGATTTGGGGCAGACTCATCACCCAGCATGAGAGGAGAACGTCACCCTAAATGGAAGGTCACTGGTACAAACAATGCGGTTTATACTGAAAACCTGCTTTTCTTTCTGGAAATCTGGATTTGGTATGTGCCAGGAGGAGGCTGCCTACTCAACCAGCCCCCAAGAAAAACTCTGGGCACTGAGCCCCTAAATGAGCCTTCGTGGTGGACATTATCTCACATGTGCTGTCACAACCTGGTGCTGGAGGAATTGTGTCCTGTCGGGACCGCACTGGGAGAGGATTCTCAGGAACCTGTGCCTGGTTTCCCTCAGAATTCACTGCATGTGCTCTATTCCCCTTGCTGGTTTTGCTTTGAATTCTCTTGTAATAAATTAAATCTTGAGTATGACTCTCTGAGTTCTGTAAGTCCTCCCTGTCAATCAATGAACCAAAAGTGATCCTGGAGACCCCTAACACAGGATCAGATCCACATTGGGACTGCAGTCTGATAGCTGTCCCCACTTCCTCTGGCTCCCGTCCCTTTCTCCCTCACAGGTGTTTCTCCAAATAAATCTCTGCTCACCTAAATCTTATTTTGGCATTTGCTTCTGGGATGACCTAAAACTAATGTGCCAATGAATATTACTAAGTGAATATTCTCCTGGCACCTTATAACATATCTGAAACCACATTCTCTATCTTGCCAAAGAAATCACCATCAACTCAGTCATCAAATAGAAAATTATTCTCACATTCTCCTGACGGCCTCCAGGTTTACTCAAGATTATTATCCTACATTCTCCATTCTCAGCCCTTTCATCTTTAGACTACTGAATTAAGACTTCCAGTTGGTTCCTATTTCTAGTTTAAAGCCCTTTGCTGTCCCCCTTATTGCTTGCAGATAAGGAATGGTTGCCTTTGGCCCCCAATCTACAGCCTGCGCACCCAGCCAGATCCTCTCTCTCCTTCCGAGGCATGAACTCTAGTCACATCTAACTCTCAGCCCATATCTAATCATCACTCCTTTGCATTTTATATTCTTGCTGCCTTGAATACCCTTTCTACTGTTTGTAAGCAACACAAATTTCTATTGGTCCTTTGAAAAACAGCTCAAACACCATAACTAGTGAAGCTACTGCCTTTGACTGACTCTCCCCACAAGCTCCCATAGCACACTGATATAATTTGGTCTTACATAACACTCTTTTTACAGTTCTTTCTCCATTCTAGAGTACAAACCATATTTTTATTCTAAATCTTGATACTTACTACATTATTGATGAAATATTCATAACATTCATAAGGTTGACTGTCTTATATAAACAAGCCAAGAGGTAGATGTATCCCAAGGAAGCACTAGTAGGAAAGCCAGACTTTATCAGGAACCAGTTCTTGGATCAGGACACATTGCAAGGAAAAACATTTTAACCTACTATTCCAGGAAAAGGCTATTTAATATGTATTTTAAGGATTAATATTTATGGCAAAGTACTATGAAGTCTTTAATTGGGGTGCCTGGGTGGCTCAGTCGGTTAAGTGGCTGACTCTTGATTTTGGCTCAGGTCATGATCTCAGGGTCGTGGGATTAAGCCCCACATTGGGCTCCACACTCAGCACAGAGTCTGCTTGTCCCTCTCCCTCTACCCCTCCCCCACTTGCATGCATGTGGACACACGCAGCACCCTCTCTCTCTAAAAATGAATGGATAAATAGAATCTTTTTAAAAATCTTTAATTACTTCTAAAAGAAAGGATTAAATTTATGTTGTACTTAAGGTGATGAGAGCTTCCAGAGAAGACGGCAGAGTAGGAGAACCCTAAACTCATCTCATCCCATGGATATGACTAGATAACACTGATATCAGTGTAAATAACCCAGAAAGTGATCAAAGACTAGAAGAACAAACTCCATCCATAGCTAAGTGTAGAGAAGACGCCATATCAAAGAGGGCAGGAAGGGTGGAGACACAGTCAGGGGCTAAATGGAACCATAGGGACTGTCTGCTGGTGGGAGGGATGCTGTGGGCATGGTGAGGGGAGAGAAATAGACCCTCACACTGAGACGCCCACACAGGAAAACTACAGGGATTAAATTTTGCATGTTCTTATAATCAGTAGGACTTAAAAGGTGGAACTTTAAAAATCGGCAGTCTCAGCTCTGGGAGAGTATGGAGAGAGCAACTGAGTCCCTGCCCTTAAAGAGAGAGCATAAGAGACAGCATAGAAGCAGCAGTGTGAAAAATGCCTTGGGCATAGGGAGGGAGGGAGGCTTGTTTACTAATCTCAAAGCATGTGCTAGAGGGGCAGTGATCTTTGGAAGACTTCTCCAAGAACAAAAGAGCTGACAGGCACCATTTCTGTCCCCTGCCCGCCAGCCTAGACACAGAGACACCTGCAGGAATCAGCACAACAATGACACTCTATCTAACTTGCTAACAGTGTACCCGCCCCCATGTTTTCCTGCAGACCCATCCTCTCCAGTCAGGATTCCAACTCTCCTCCAATAGCAAACCCACTCAAATCAGGATAACACCCACATCCCACCCCAATGCTCTCCTGTGGACTCGCCCCCTCCCATATGCTCTTGGCCAGAGCCCATCCAAAACTGTGCCACAACCCTGGCAATGTACGAGCAGCTCCAACAGGAGCCAACGTCACTCCAAAGTGACTCCTGCCCCAGGGAGAGATAACCACTCACAACAACCAGACTGCAGCCCCAGCGGTGGGGTAGAGGCAGACATCTGGTTTTACTACAGACCCCACCCACCAACAAAAGCTTCTCAGTAGATAACACAGGGAACATGCCCCGCACTTTGGTGCTACTATGTCTCTGGCAAGCACCTGGTCTGACTCAACTCAAGCCCAAGGTGACCCTAGACTGGCACACTAACACAGGGACCACACCCTGTCCACAACAGGCAAAGAAAGCCATTATAGACAACAGGACTGAAGGAAAAAGTGGCTCAGCCACAACATTAGGGCACATGCAACACTCAGAGGAGACACCCCTGAAGTGCCAGTTCTGGTGACTGGGGCAACTGCACTGCAGGGCACTACAGTACCTCTTCTTCAGAAGGCCACTACATTCCAGAGCAGGAGATGTAGCTGACTTCCCTAGCACAGAAATATAGTTGAGAGTTAGACAAAATGAGGACACAGAGGAATATGTGCCAAATGAAAGAACAGGACAGAATCACAGAAAGAAACCCATGTGAAATGGACATAGTAATATGACCAAAAGAGAACTTAAAATAATGGTCATAAAGATGCTCACTGAAAAAAGAGTGAAGGACATCAGTGAGACCCTTAACAAAGAGAGGGAAAACAGAAAAACCAATCAGAGATGAATAATGCAATAAATGAAATTAAAAATATACTAGATGCAATGAATAGTAGACTAGAGGAAGTAGAAAAATGGATCAACAACCTGGGGGACAGAGTAATGGAAAGCAATCAAGATGAACAGTTGAGAGAAAAAAATAATACAAATAAAAATAGTCAGGGCCTCAGCAACAACAGCAAGTGTAATAATATTTTCATTATACGGATCCCAGAAGGCTAAGACAGAGAAAAGGGAGCAGAAAATTTACTTCAAGAAAATAATATCTGAACATTTCCCAAATCTGGCGAGGGAAACAGAAATTCAGATCCAGTAGGCACAGAAATCCCCCAATAAAATCAACCCAAGGAGGTCCACACCAAGATACAGAGTAATTAAAATGGCAAAAAATAGTAAGAGAGAATTTTAAAAAGCAGCAAAAGAAAACAGTTACATACAAGGAAAATCTCACAAACAGCTGATTTTTCAGTAGAAACTGGGCAGGTCAGAAGGGAGTGGAATGATATATTCAAAGTGCTGAAAGGAAAAAAACCTGCAGCCAAGAATACTCATCCAGCAAGGCTATCGTTCAGAACAGGAGAGAGAAAAAGTTTCCCAAACGAAAGTTAAAAGAATTCATGACCACTAAACCAGCCCTATAAAAAATGTCAAAGGGACTCTTCCAGTGGAAAGGAAAAATCCTAAGTAGGAGTAAGAAAAGTAGAAGGAACAAAAATAATAAAAATAAGTATATCTATAAAAACCAGTCAAGGAACTCATGAAATAAAAGGATGTAAAGTATGACACCATACACCTAAAACACGGGAGGTGGGGAGAAGAGCAAAGAATGGGTTCAAACTTAAGCACCCTTCAACTTAATATAGACTGCTATATGCATAAGATGTTATATACAAACTGAATGGTAACTACAAATCAAAAACTGATAATAGATATGCAAAAAAATAAAGAGAAAGGAATCCAAGTATATCACTAAAGAAAACCAGCAAACCATAGAGAAGACAGCAAGAGAAGAAAGGAACAGAGAAGCAGCACGAACACAACCATAGCACAAATAACAAAATGGTAATAAATACATACCTGTCAATAATTACTTTGAATATAAATGGGCTAAACAAATTGGACAACCTACAAGAATTCTTCCTAGAAACATATAATCTCCCAAAACTAAAGCAGGAAGAAATAGAAAATTTGAACAGACGGATCACCAGCAATGAAATTGAATCCATAATCAAAGAACTTCCAACAAACAAGTCCAGGACAAGACAGTTTCACAGATGAATTTTACCAAACATGCACAGAAGAGTTAATATCTATTCTTCCCAAACTATTCCAAAAAATAGAAGAGGAAGGAAAGTTTCCAAATTAATTCTACAAGGCCAGCATTACCTCAATACCAGAACGAAAGAAAGAAAGAAAGAAAGAAAGAAAGAAAGAAAGAAAGAAAGAAAGAAAGAAAAAACGAACGAACTACTGGGCTACCTGGGTGGCTCAGTTGGTTAGACATCTGACTCTTGATTTCAGGTCAGGTCATGATCTCAGGGGTTGTGAGAATGAGTTCTGCATTGGGCTCCATGCTTAGCAGGGAGTCTGCTTGACATTCTCTCTCTCCCTCCCCCCCAAGCTCTCTCTCTAAAATAATAAATAAATAAATCTTTTTAAAAAAAGAGAGTGAACTACAGGCAAATATCTCTGATGAACACAGATGCAAAAATCCTCAACAAAATATTAGCAAACCAAATTAATAGTACATTAAAAAAATCATTCACCAAAAGCATTTGACAAAGTACAACGTCCATGCATGACAAAAACCATCAATGAAGTAGGTTTAAAGGGTACATACCTCAACATAATAAAGGCCATATATGAAAAACCCACAGTTAATGTCATACTCAATGGTAAAAAAAAAAAAAAAAAAAAAAAAAAAAAAAAAAAAAACTTGAGAGCTTTTCCCCTAAGATCGGAACAAGACAAGGATGTCTACTCTCACCATTTGCAGTCAACATAGTACTGGAAGTCCTAGCCACACAATCAGACAAGAAAAAGGGGGAAAAAATGCATCCAAATTGGTAAGGAAGAAATAAAACTTTCATTATTTGCAGATGACATAACACTATACATAGGAAACACTAAAGACTCACCAAAAAACTAGAATAATTGGATTCAGTAACGTACAGAACACAAAATCAATATACAGAAATTATATTTCTATACACTAATAATGAAGTAGCAGAAAAAGAAATTAAGAAAACAATCCCATTTACAATTACACCAAAAATAATAAAATACCTAGGAATAAATCTCACCAAGGAGGTGAAAGACCTGTATTCTGAAAACTATAAAACACTGATGAAAGAAATTGAAGATGACAAAAACAAATGGAAAGATATTCCATATTCATGGATTGGGAGAACAAATATTGTTAAAATGTCTATACTACCCAAAGCAAGCTACAGATTTAATGCAAACCCTATCAAAATATCAACAGCATTTTTCAGAAATAACCCCACAATGTGTATGGAACCACAAAAGACTCCAAGTAGCCAAAGCAATCTTGAAAAAGTACAAAGGTGGAGGTATCAAAATACCAGATTTCAAGATATACCACAACACGCCAGTAATCAAAACAGTATGGCACTGGCACAAAAACAACCACATAGCTCAATAGAACAGAGAGAGCCCAGAAATAAACACACTATTATATGGTCAATTAATCATTGGCAAATCAGGAAAGAATATGCAATGGGAAAAGATGGTTGCTTCAATAAATGGTGCTGGGAAAACTGGACAGCAACATGCAAAACAATGAAACTGGACCACTTTCTTACACCAAACAGAAAAATAAATTAAAAATGGATTAAGGACCCAAATGTGAGACCTGAAACCATAAAAATTCTAGAAGACAGTATAGGCAGTAATTTCTCAGACACTGGTTATAGCAACATTTTTCACCATGTCTTCTGAGGCAAGGGTAATAAAAGCAAAAATAAACTATTGGAACTACATCAAAATACAAAGCTTCTGCACAGCAAAGGAAACAATCAACAAAACTAAAAGACAACCTACTGAATGGGAGAACATATTTGCAAATGACATATCTGATAGAGGGTTAGTATCCAAAATATATAAAGAACTTACACAACTCAACACCAAAAAACCCCAAATAATCCAATTAAAAAATGGGCAGAAGGCATGAACAGACATTTCTCCAAAGAAGACATCTAAATGGCCAACAGACACATGAAAAGGTGCTCGACATCACTCATCATCAGGCAAATGCAAATCAAAGCCACAATAAAACATCACCTCACACCTGTCAGAATGGCTAAAATAAAAAACAACAAGAAACAAGTGTTGGTGAGGATGTGGAGAAAAAGGAATCCTTGTGCATTGTTGGTGGGAATGCAGACTGGTGCAGCCACTCTGGAAAACAGTATGAAGATTCCTCAAAAAGTTAAAAATAAAACTACCCTATGATCCGTAATTCCACTACTAGGTGTTTTCCTAAAGAATACAAAAACACAATTTCGAAGGGATATATGCAACCCAATGTATACTGCATTATTTACAATAGCCCAATTATGGAAGCAGCCCAGGTGTTCACTGATAGATGAATGGATAAAGAAGTGGGGTATATATACCATGGAATATTTCGCAGCCATAAAGATGAATGAAATCTTGCCATTTGCAACAATATGGATGGAGCTAGAGAGCATACTGCTAAGCGAAATAAGTCAGAGAAAGACAAATACCATATGATTTCACTCATATGAACAACGAAACAAACGAACAAAAAAGAAAAGAGAAAAACCAAAAAACAGACTCTTAACTATAGAGAACAAACAACTGGTTATCAGAGGGGAGGTGGGTGAGGGATGGGTAAAATAGGTGAAGGGGATTAGGAGTGCATTTGTCTTGATGAGTGCCGAGTAAAGTATAGAACTGTTGAATCACTATTTTGTATTCCTGAAACTAATACAACACTGTATGTTAACTAGACTGAAATTTTTAAAAATCTCAAAATAAATAAATAAAAGATAAATAAAGGACAACAAAAATAAGGTAAAGTAATGAGACCTCAGGAAAACTCCCAGGATACAGATGTGCTGCTATATGAAATACACCAGTCTGTCTACTGTTGGGGAAGGGGACGAGTGACACATAAACATCATAAAAAGTATTTAAGAAGAAAAAAACCTAAGTTTTGTGTTTGTTCCATAAAAATCATATTAAAATATAGCCAATTTTGAATATTCTTGAACCATAAACATTTTAAATGGGTTAAAAATCAATTATTCAAAGATTACCTGGAGATATTCTTAGCTTGTTGTTCTGTTAAACCAAGCTCCTCACTGGAAACTCCATCTTTTGTTATAAGGTCCTCAATAATGTCTGCAATATCAGTTAATCCAGTCATCTGGAGTGGATCTACTGAAACGCTTCATTTTCAAATGCAATTTGAGAAATGTAAGTCAGTATCTACAATTTAATTACATTAAGCAAAATTTAACATATGAAGTTTAAAAAATGAACGTGTAAAGCTATGTCCTCTACGAGCATAAATGAACACAAAAATAATAAACGCAGATCTAATGTTCCTTCTATTTTCCAGTAATCCTCAGCGCAGTAGTCTAATCATCAGTAATTGATGACTTCTTATATGCTCTTAAAAAAGCGAATATTGGGGCGCCTGGGTGGCTCAGTCATTAAGCGTCTGCCTTCGGCTCAGGGCGTGATCCCGGCGTTCTGGGATCGAGCCCCACATCGGGCTCCTCCACTGGAAGCCTGCTTCTTCCTCTCCCATTCCCCCTGCTTGTGTTCCCTCCCTCGCTGGCTGTCTCTCTGTCTGTCAAATAAATAAATAAAATCTTTAAAAAAAAAAAGCGAATCTAAGGCTCAGGAGATAACCTCTACCTGTCCTGCCTGCTGAATTCACACGCAATAAAAGATGTAGTAAACGCAGTCTACTGCATTCTAGTTACCTATGCTAAAACAGTAAAAGATATAAGACAGCAATCCTCAGCTTCTTAAAACACTCAGTTCCCAATGAGAATTATATTCCTTTGCGTCCATGAAAAAATATGTAGTGTAGAAGCTCACATACACATGAACAACAAAATTTCCAAAACACACAGTTTATACCCAACCTTAAGTAAACCTGTGAATTAATTCTTAAGATAGTTACCTCTCAAATAACTCATCACTGTTATTCACACCTTAAAAGAAAAGAAACATTATTAATAAAAATTTGGGGTCAGTAATTTTTTTCTACTCTCATTTATTAACCTGATTTAGAAATTACACAATCAGAAATTAAAATATTTTTAGGGCTGCCTGGATGGCTCAGTTGGTTAAGCGTCTGCCTTTGGCTCAGGTCATGATTCCAGGGTCCTGGGATCGAATCCCACATCGGGATCCTTGCTCAGTGAGGAGCCTGTTCTCCCTCTGCCTGCTGCTCCCCCTGCTTGTGCTTTCTCTCTCTCACAAATAAAATATTAAAAAATAAATAAAAATAAAATAAAATATTTTTAAACCTCCAAATAGGTTTAAAAATACACACACACATATATGTAAACTATTTATCCTCCTCTTAAATATGCTATTAGGTAGTGAATACTCTGCATTTTCAGATTATTACTCTTCTATCCAGAGTACTCTGAATACTTTAGGAAGTACAGTCATTCTTTGCTTAGTATAGTACACAAATTAAAATACTGAAGTGCAATTTACTAAAACAACAACAAAAAAAACAAAAACAAAAATGCTCTGATGATCTAAAAGTAATACATTTGGGAAAATATCTAATTTAATTCCAAGAACCCATTACTTGGAAGAATAGGACCCAAAGAATAATTTTTTTTTTTTTAAAGATTTTATTTATTTATTTGACAGAGATAGAGACAGCCAGCGAGAGAGGGAACACAAGCAGGGGGAGTGGGAGAGGAAGAAGCAGGCTCATAGCGGAGGAGCCTGATGTGGCTCGATCCCGTAACGCCGGGATCACGCCCTGAGCCAAAGGCAGACGCTTAACCGCTGTGCCACCCAGGCGCCCCCCAAAGAATAATTTTTAAACCTTGTCCAATATTAACTATATGTCTTTAAAGCAAAACACCTAATCTACTCAATTTTTGATATGTTTAATCCTCAGAATTGAGTTATTATGGGGGAAAGTGTTCTGACATCTCTTTTTAAGAACATTTCCTTGTTAAGATTTTTTTAGACAAATCCACCCTGCCCCAACACTTACACATCCACGTGTTTTTAATATTAACTTTGCTTTCCTAAGTACATGTTGTTTTGTTTAATTTATTAATCCTCAAATCAAGGATTTTACATTATCTTTGTTCTCAGAGTTAGGGCATTTGTGAGGTTTTAACAGCAATTAATTAAATTTAACTATTTTTTTTAAAGATGTTTTTTATTTTTAAGTAACCTCCATACCCAACGTGGAGCTCGAACCCACAACCATGAGATCAAGAGTCGCATGACCTACCGATCGAGCCAGCCAGGCACCCCTTAAATTGAACTATTAGGAAAAGCCTCAATGACTAAAAGAATAAAAAAATGGTAATGATGTAGGTATAGAGTAATCAGATATAAAAGGTCTAACTACTGAGAAATGAAATTTCTTTTCTGATTCCTTTTATCAAAGGACAGAAAAGTATTATATCCAAATAAATACCTTTAACAGTAGTTACTCAGGAAGATTTGATCCTTATTTCATTTTCAAACCATTTTCGAAACTCTTCCTTTGGGACTGCCTTCACAATTTACTGAGCACAAAAATCAACTTTATTCCTTGAAAATCACAATTCTTCTTTTTTTTTTTTAATCTAAACAGTAACACTCAGCCTTATTATCTACTCCACTTATCAGAAATGCCTCTGGAAATCTTGTGGCTGTTACTGAAAATCAAATCCATCCTCAGTAAATAAACTTTTTGCCACTGTTAAGAACACTCACAAGAATGTGCTAAGAAATGGAAGTCAATTTCAAAAGAGGAAATCTGAGCTGGCTTTGAGCACTAGAAGTAGGGGAGTAACTATCTTTCTAAGATGCCAACTTTGGAAAAGGAAACACCCATTAGCTGTCTAAATTCTGCACTCTAAAAAATAATAATTTGATTTCCTTAATTTACATTAGACATTGAACACCATAGAAAAACATTTTAATTATCCATCTTTATATGTGTTATGACATTTATTCACATTTTTCCTTTCTTGTCTTGCATCCTAACTTAAGAAGCTATTACAATCCTGAATGAATACTTTCAATCTCACTTTTCCTACTCCTTCGTTTTCTTCTTACTTTAAACATTAAAGAGTTTGTCTTTATCCCCATCTAGAAATGATGTTTGAATTCATTTCTCTTATTTTTCTACTTTCTTTTACCATCAGAATTATTAAGTGGTCTATATGTACAGCTTTTTGAGCCTGTCTTTGTCCCCAAACGGCCTTCTAGTCTGGATATTACCTGAAAGTCCCCAAAGTCCTTAACAAATTCAATCTTTATTCTTGACATTCTGGTAGCTTGTGCAACTGTGAGCCGCTCACTTTCTCTTGAAAGCCCCTCACCAGAGTCTGCTTGCCCATCTCCCTCAGGGGGAGGCCCCCAGTACTCTCTCAAGGGTGTATTTCACAGGCTGCTCTTTGGCATTTTCCCTTTTTCCATGTTCCTTCCTGAAAACAGATGCACTAAGTCTTGACTACATAATTAGGTAAAAGGCTCTTACATCTGTTTTTCAAGCATAAACCTCTCACCAAGTTCCACTTGTTGTCAAAAACTGGGTCCTAAATATGGCCATTTATAAACCCCAACATCACCTTACACTGCTACATGTGGTCTTAAGGTACTCTAGAGTCTGACATCAGAGCTAGGATATCCTTGCTCCTATAGTCTGACAACACAAAATAGTCATTTAGTTTCTCCTTCTCCTCCTCTTTTATCCACTTAATCAGTGAGGAACGCCAGTTGTCTTCAGAATGTCTCCTGCTTTCCCACCACACTGCCCAGGCCCTTATTATTGCACAGTCGGACGAATCCAACAGCTCACTAAACCAGCTAGGCCTCCATTCTAGTCTTCTTCAAAACCTCCTCATTCTACTTCTCTGCTCAGAATTCTCCAGTGATTCCCTGATAGTAACTGGAGTGTACACTTCTCAGATCCAGTCAGAACCCTCTACACTCTCTATAACCTCATCTGTCAACTCTCCCCTGTCAGAGTCCAGACGAAAGCTACAGACGACTGAGGACCTACGAGAATCCAACAGGCTCTCAGCTCGGTGCTTTACATACAACACTCAATCTTCACAGCTCTGTGAAGTGGAAATGATCAACCCCATAGGATGAGACCAAAATACAAATGAAATCTAGGAAGAACTTAGAGAAAAAAATTATAAGACTTAAAGCCAGCTTAGGGGCGCCTGGGTGGCACAGCGGTTAAGCGTCTGCCTTCGGCTCAGGGCGTGATCCCGGCGTTATGGGATCGGAGCCCCACATCAGGCTCTTCCACTATGAGCCTGCTTCTTCCTCTCCCACTCCCCCTGCTTGTGTTCCCTCTCTCCCTGGCTGTCTCTATCTCTGTCAAATAAATAAAATCTTAAAAAAAAAAATAATAAAGCCAGCTTAATAGTTTTTCTTTTAATAACCACTATACCATTTAAAAATATAATTTTTTACTGCTTATGCTACTTTAATAATGATAATAAAACATACTATAAACACTTAGTAATCATTTTTGACCATTAATAGCTGAAAGAAAAAAAATATTTCAAAGTCACTATCAGTAGCCCAAGTGCTATATTTAGTATGACCTATTATTCACATGACAAATGTATTCGTTAGGACTAAAAAGAGCATTTTTATTACCAGCTCCAAATGAAATAGAATGAAAAGTGGCACTAAACTTTTCTAAGTCTCAATATTCTCAACTGTACAATGGGGACAATAATGGCACCCACTTTTCAGGTTAGGCTCCCACCGGGCTCAGTGAATGTAATGCAGCATTATCTGGGATGCAGCAGTTTCTGGAACCATTGTTGTGTGAAAACAATGTGGCAGCAGTTTCTGGAACCATTGTTGTGTTTTCATAATTAAAACTCCAGGTTCTCAATAATGGCAGAGTCTGAATTTCTCAAGTTTTGTAAAAACCAGATAGTCCAGCTGCTATATATTTAACATTAATAAGTTAGCAAAANGAAAACAATGTGTTAAAACTCCAGGTTCTCAATAATGGCAGAGTCTGAATTTCTCAAGTTTTGTAAAAACCAGATAGTCCAGCTGCTATATATTTAACATTAATAAGTTAGCAAAATAACTTGGAGATATCTAATCATTTATCTTATTAGAGAATATGATACATGCTTGCAATAGATCTTAGGAAGACAACAAGACAACATAGTTCTTCAAGTAAATGGCACAATTTTTAACTTCCCTCCCCTGAAATTTACAAATATTGCAAAATGCCTTCACAAATCCTTCACAACTGT
Organism: Ailuropoda melanoleuca; assembly: GCF_002007445.2. Lineage (NCBI taxonomy): Eukaryota > Metazoa > Chordata > Mammalia > Carnivora > Ursidae > Ailuropoda > Ailuropoda melanoleuca. The sequence continues at coordinate 118,725,211 of NC_048220.1, read as the reverse complement.
GCTCCCAATAAATTACTCTTCAGTTACAGTCAACTGGAAAACAAGAGTGTAAATGAAAAAAAATGAAGAATACCAGGAGAAGTTGTATTCCAGTCACTGGAAAGGCTGAGAGCCAAATCAGCAGAAGGAAACACACAGGTTTTCTGACTAGAATGAGTTTCTGTTACTGAAAATTCAGCTTCTGGAGTCTCCTCTTTGTCACTTTGAGCCTCCTTATTCATGTGAGTCAGGAAATGTACTAATCCAAAGTAAAATAGTAGAGGAAAAAAAGCACATGGGAAAAAAAGATATAACACTTAGTTAACACTTGCACATGGCAACAGATATATCAGAAGTTTACAACATATTATTTTGATAACCTCCTACTGTATAATGAAATAATCTAATATGATATTTAAAATTTAATCTCCCTCATAGTAAAAAGGGAAAAAAAACTATTAAATTTATTATCAGTTTCAGGAAACATGGCAGACTGAGCTAAAGTAGACAGGTTCATACCCTGTTATAAAAACACAGAAGAAATACTAAATTAAAAAAAAATAGATTAATATGCAACCAAGCCCTGTAAATAAAGAAATCTCCCAGTGCCAGAAAAGAAAAAGGAATCAAAGCTGGGCAATATATGGGCAATGATGCTGGGACGGTCCATACAGAAAGATGTGGTTTCTGCCATCTGCAGTGGAGAGAACTGAGCTAACTTCATATGACCTAGAGCATTGAAGGATAGCTCTATCCACAAAATGAGGATAAGAAAAACCCTGCAGAAGCAGCAAGGAAGTTTTCTATCTGCTTGAATAGCGGATGGGAGAAAAATAAGACAACTCTGAGAAATCAAAACCTCTGTCGTGCCACAAACAGGTATGGGATCTGAACTTACACTGTCGTGTACTACAGCAATTACAAGCCAAGAAATGTATATAAAAACTTGTCCCCCAAATTGTCCTACTTCAGTGGATCCCAAGAAGCAAATACAAAACCACTTCAAAGACAAACATATACAACCCAGCAGAACTCCCCTAAAGATAAGTTCATGCTAAAAAAAAATTACAAATTGCACAAAGCAACCACCATAAAAGAGGCAGTATGCTGATCTGACAATTGAGAATATATACACATGAAGTAAAACAATCTGAAAGGACATAAAATATTACTAAAATCATTAAATAGATAAAAGAAGACACAGAAACCATAATAAGAGAACAGGACAATACATCCAGCAAACAGATCTGAAAAAGAAATAAAACTTCTAGATATTAAGAATATAGTAAAAAAAATTAAATCCCATAGCAAAGATATAGCAGAAGAGAAAATCAGTAAACTAAAAGAGAGATCTGATTACATCACCCAGAGTACATCATTGAGAGATAAAAAGGTGGCAATTAATAGTTAAGAGAAAGGGAGTAAAGTAAGATGGTCCAACATAGATAGCACTAATAGGAATTTTAGAAAACAGAACAGAAAGAATGAGGAGGAAGCAATACTCCAAAAGAAAATGCATGAAAAATAACCAACAGTAAACCTGCAATTAAATAATCATTCCTACTCTCATTTAGAATAAATTTTTAAAATATATACACTGAGGACACCTGGGTGAGTGTCCGACTCTTGATTTCAGCTCAGGTCACGATCTCAGGGTTGTTAGATCTAGACCCACATCAGGATTCTCTGTCTCCCTTTTCCTCTGCCCCTCCCCAAAGTAAAAAAAAAAAAAAAGCTCTTAAAAATACGTAAAAATTAAAATACATACACTGAGACACATTTGTATCAAAAATATAAAATAAACTAAAATGAAGAGAAAATTTTAAAAGCTATCAGAGATAAAAGAACAGTAACTGGGGGTGCCTGGGTGGCGCAGTCGTTAAGCATCTGCCTTCGGCTCTGGGTGTGATCTCAGCTTTCTGGGATGGAGCCTCACATCAGGCTCCTCAACTGGGAGCCTGCTTCTTCCTCTCCCACTCCCCCTGCTTGTGTTCCCTCTCTCACTGGCTATCTCTCTCTGTCAAATAAATAAATAAAATCTTAAAAAAAAAAAAAAGAACAGTAACTGGACAAAGAGCACGTAGGTAGAATAAACTCGGCAATTAGAGATGTCAGTAAATAATGCAATATTATCCTTAAAATGCTGAGGGAAAATGAGCATCAACTTATAATTCTGTCCCCATCTGTAAGCCATTACTCATGAACTGTAATAAAATTAAGGATATTTTCAAAGACTAGGAGAATTTACCACTCACATGCTCTAGATGGAAGAATTAAGGAAGGAAGAAGGAAGCAATCCTCAAGAAAGCAGATGCAAAGAGCAACAATACCAGAGAATAGAAAATTTTGCCAGAGTGCATCTCAGGCAATAAGGGTAAATATTACTTCATGAAACTTGTGTTTTGGTTTTATACATTTATGGCTCACATATATACATTATTTGAGTTACAAATTTTTTAAAAAGAAGCAACTGAAGGCAAAGAAACTGGAAAATATGCTAATAAATTCAAGTAAGGGCTGACTGAAAAGGCTTGGGAGACTAACTGGGAGGGTTAAAAACAAAGTAGATCTAAAATACTAGATCTAAAATACTAGCATCTAGTAACAGATCAGTGTTAAAAGCTCTAAAGTCCCTATATTGTTTAGGAGGTAAATATATTCGCCTTAAATCTTAATTCAACTATGAATGTTGAACATTCAAGAATAATCACTAAGAGATTAAAAATAGAATGTACTGTATGGTGACTAATATAACAAAAATCATAAAAAAAAATAAAAAATGAGGGAAATTAAAAACTAAATCTTCATTTTTTGATCTGATGGTGAAATTAAATCACATATATGTGTAACTTAGCAGTATAACATAGTACTTGACATGTAATAAAGTAAATGATTTCTGTTATTATTATTAAATAAATATAAATAAAAATAGAATGTGTAATTTCTGAACCAATGGAGAGGAAAAGAGAGAATACAGAAAACTCAATCCAATAGAAGGAAAGAAGGAAAGGTGAAAAAGTAAAGAAAAAAATACATAGTAAATAGGAAGCACAAAATAAAATTATAGAAATAAGCACAAATATATCAGTAATCACAATATACATAATATAATTATATTTGATGATTAAGACACACAAATTAACTATTTTTAAAAATGAAATCTAGTTATACGCTGGACATAACTACAACATAATCACTCAGCTTGAAAATAAAGGAATATCTAACTTACAGAAAATACAGGGGAGAAAGAAACATGTTAAATGACCCCATAGAGACTCAATTAGCAAAATCCAGACTCTGAAAAACACTTCAAGACAAACATCTATGTTTCTTCAACAAATAAATTGCAAGGGGAAAAAGAGAGAAGGTACCAAGAAGTTAAAAGAGACTTATAAGCCATCAAATGACTGCCATGTAAGGACTTCACTCGGATTCCAGCTAGAATAAAAAATAAGCTATTTTTAAAAATGAGATAGCTGACAACACTGAAACACTGATTAGATACATGACAATATTAAGTTTTTTTTAAAAGGAGCAATAATATTACTATGCTTCTGTTTTTAAAAAAGAAAACTTATCTTTTAGACATATTTATAAAATATTTATAGGTAGATAATGCGCTATCTGGGATTTGCTTCAAAATCATCCAGGAAAAGGTGGGAGGAGTAGGTGGGTGTTCACATAAAAGAGGACTGACCATGAGCTGATAATTGTTAAAGGTGGTTATAGGTACGTGAAGGTTAATTACACGATTCTGTCTTCTTTTGAAATTTTCCATGATAAATTTTTTAAAAATTAAATGTATCAAAAAAGATACACCAGGGAAAAGCAAGCAAGGAAATATTAATATTAGACAAAACTGACTGAGTCTAAAAACATTGGGGATGAAGAGGGTCATTAATGAGAAAAGGGGCAAAATTCTACAAAAAATATAACAATCAGGAACATAATCATTTTACAACATAGCTTCAACTATATAATGCAACATTTAACAGAATCACAAGGAGAAAGTCCACAATCACTGTGGGCAATTTTTAATGCATTGTTCTGAGCAATGAATAGATCAAGCAGACTAAAAAATCACAAAGAATACAGGACAATGTAAAAGCTTGATTACACATATATACGTATACATATACAATTTAAAAGCTCGACTAAACATACATCCACACACACACATACATGCATGTACACACATACACACACATCCTACATAAACCAACAGAAAATGCAGATTCTTTTCAAATAAACATTTACAAAAACTGACCATACATCCCAGGCCACAAAGGAAATTTTAACAGATATCTAAGAATTACTATTATCATACACTCATCTAATCGTAATGCAACGAAAATGGGAATAAGTTAAAAATACAACCCAAACCCCATAATACTGGAAAGCTAAAAATCCCTTTTATGAGCTAAAGAAGACATCTTAATACAAACTATTCAGATCAAAACAACCCCAAAACATGGAGGGTATCAGAGCTCTTGCCTGGGTCCTTGAAGGAACATGTTCAGCTTCAAATACATTTATTAAAAAAAAAGAAAGAATGAAGTTAGGAAAAAGGCAACAGGTTAAGCCTTCAAAAACAGAAGAAATAGTTAAGCGAAGGGGTAGAAATTTATGAAAAAGAAAATTAACAGAATCAAACCAAAGCCTGTTTTTAAAAAAAAAAAGAAAAAGAAAACTGCATTAAATTGCTGACAAGACTGAATGAAAGAGAACGTAAGGATAAACTACTATAGATACAGTAGACATTTTTTTAAGTAACTACCCTAATTTCATTCTTTGAATAAGAAATGCAAACATATACTATTTTCACCACCGTTTAACCAGAACCTCAAATTCCAGCTCTGCAGTTGACCAGGGACAAAGAGCAACCTCAACCCCAAGCTCTGTGCAACCCTCGGCAAGTGTGTGGCTGGCGGCGCCCCACTCTAGAGGCTGTGGCATTGGCTTCTCAGGGAAAAAATGGCTTGGGTGGGAGCCAATCACATTATCACAAAAATAATCCTAATTTAACAATTAGGGGACTGAGGGCTTCAGCTCACCAATGAAAACTATTCCTAGCTCTGTAGTTCCCAAAGGGCAATGCTTATTCTTTCAAAGCAAGGCTTCAGTCCCCCCACCAATCCCCCACCACACACACACACACACACACACACACACACACACACACACACACACCTTCAGAAATGCCAATGGTTTTTGAGGCACATGTTTTTTCAGATTCAGGACCAGAAGACAATGCAATGTGATCTTCAGGTTCAACCTGTAGAAAAACACACACAACAAAATGAAGATTTTATAGTTTGATAACTCCACAATACTGTTAAATAATCTTATGTACCTTTTAAATATTAGGGCAACAAGCAAAAGAAATGAGATTAAATCCAAAAAGAGCTAAATGGTGGGATGGATGAAGAGAAGGAAATTTTTACTTATTTGTAGTCTAAATGATTTAACCTTTTTAGGCATGATAAGGAAAACAACATCATATAATTTTAGATTGGGGAGGAACATTAGCTACCATTTAGACAAACCTTTCATTTTAAAAATGAGAGAACAGGGCCCAGAGAAATTCAGTGACTTTCTTAGTGGCAGGACATGGATTTGAACCAAGGTCTTCAAAGCCCCTAGTCAGGGCTTGTCCACAAGTATCCCTCTGTCTCTCCCAGGCTTAAAGTCCATTCTCTTCATTAAAATAAATGAGTCAAAATCTTTGTATCTATATGTGCAGTATAACAGGATGAGAACATTTTAAAACAATATCCCAAAATCTTTCATTTAAATTAGTGTTAGTTCTTGGGGTGCTGGGGTAGCCCAGTCAGTTAAACATCTGCCTTTGGCTCAGGTCATCATCCCAGAGTCCTGGGATCGAGCCCCACATTGGGCTACCTGCTCAGCGGGGAGTCTGCTTCTCCCTCTCACACTCCCCCTGCTTGTTCTCTCTCTCTCAAATAAATACATAATTTCACATATATATATATACACACACATATAAATTTATATATACAAATAAGTTTTATATAAATAAATTTATATTTTATAATATATATTTTATATATTTTAAATTTATGTAATTAAATTTAATATAATTTATATATTTTTATAAAATATATTTTATATAAATATTTTATATAAATATATATAAATAAATTTGTAAATTTATAAATAAATATTAGTTCCTTCAAAGAAGTCCCCTTAGCAGACTAAATACTTATGGAGTTTAATCAACCTTCCTTTGAGAACTCTTCCTTTGAAATTGTCCCCCGGCTTGCACTACCATTATGAACAACTATTCTGGTGATAAGTCTTTATTATATAAATGTGATTTTATCACTGTCAGAATCTAAAACTGAGAGAGCAAAGATAACCATTAAATAAATATGTATTGAATGCCTGCCGTGTTACCAAGCAAAAGACACAGTCCCTATCCTCCAGTATTAAAAGGCTTGGGCTAAGAGGGGAGCCGTAACAGAATATTTGGGAACTTTTTAAAAATACACGTGTGTGATCTATACCCTCCCTCCTGCCAAGCCACTGCCCCCTCCTATGTCCCCAGCATACCACCCCAGATTCAGTAGGGCTGGCATGTATATTTTTTAAAAAGATCATGACATGCACAGCTGTCCTTTTATCTAATGGATCCAGATCTGCGGAAATTCCTTCTTGAGATTCTTCCTTTGGTTTGCTTTCTCCTGAGTCTCATAACTACCTCAGAATGCTCCTTCTCAAGCTTTGTTGTTGAATCATCTTTAAAAGTTCACCCACCCACAGAATTCTGTCCTTTACCCTCTTTTTCTCCTCATTCAGTGTATTCTCTCTGGGTGAGTGCCCTGTTATGATCTGAACTTCCTCCTACGGACTCTAAAAATCTGTACCATTAACCCAAATCTAGCTCCTAAGCTCCAGAAGCATATACGCAACTGCCTACTAATCTCACAACACCTCAAATTCAAGATGTTCCTGACCGAAATCACTATGCCTCTCTTCCCCCAAAACACGCAGACTTCTTCCCTAGTTTGGAAAATGACTCCACCATTCACTCAGGCTCGAAATCTGGGTACCACCGAATCTACTCTTCTTCACCTTCCCATAGCCCAGTACCCTCTGAGTCCTGCTACATCTTTCTCCATCCCCAATGCTAAAGTTCAGATTATCATTACTTCTTGGCTTGGTATTCAGCGGGTCCCAAACATCAGTCAGTAAATCCAGTATAGAACTAGCTGCATAAGAATTATTCGTGAAGCTTATTAATTACACAGATTCCTGGGCCCTACCCCAGAATTACTTAAAATCAGAATTTCAGGGGTGTGGGCCCATAAGTCTGCATTTCTAACAAGTTCCCAAGATGACACTAATGAGTAGTCAGTTTAGAATAGCTGTGACCCAACTGATCTCCCTGTTCTCAGCCTTATCCTCTCCAGTGTGCCCTCCACACTGCTGCCAGAGCGTCTGATCACATCATTTCACTGCTGAAAATTCTTCAATGGCTCCCTCCTGCCTATTTATAGCATAGGACAAAATCCTAACCACTTGACATGGCAAACGATACTTTCTGTCATTCCTTATCTACCCCTACCTAGTTCTACTGCCAGATGTCTTAGAGCCCAATACCATCAACCTCTCCCTCACAATGTTTCATCAGCCCTTCCTTATCTAACTGGTGAATATTAACTCATTACCAACTCCAGAGTGACCTCTACAAAGCCATCGCTGATGCCACATCTTCACTTACTTACCTGTCCAGCCACCACAGGTCACGTGTACCTGCGGTGTTCTCACCGCACCGTTCATGTGTATTTACTGGTGTGTACCTCTATCTTCTTTCATTAGATTCTAAGCTGCTTGACAGTAGTCACTATGTAGGCCTTATCTATCTTCTAGTCCCAGAACTTAGCACAGGGCCCAGCATGCAGTAGAAGCTTAATAAATGTTTATTGATGAACAAACGATTCTTGGACTCTGGAGCAAGCCAGGATCAAGACTAGATTCAAGCATACATAATATATTTGGCTCTAGATATGTTTAATATACTAGAACATAAGGCCATTTTGAAAGTGATTCCTTGGAATAAGGAGTTCCAAAGATGACTTTAACACTTAACACTCATTTTGAAGTGCTAGATGTAAGTCTGGGTTAAAAAAACAAAAAGGAAAACAACCAAATAAACATCATAATATCATTACTTAACAGTAGTCCTGTCTCATGTTTTTTATGTGTAAATTCACGTAAGTCTAATCTTAACTTTTGTTATTTGCTAAATGTTCGAATTAAAGAAATACTATAAACCTAATAAACACATCTTTTAAAATGTCAACCTGCTAGCAACCTGGAATATTTGTTAGGTAAGTCAGTGACGGAATTCTTATCCTGCAGATCAATTTGCATTTCCCAATACAAGGCTTTAACACATTCAAAATATTTTTACTATTTGTTCCTTAATCTTTATTTTATGTAAATTTTACTTCCTTAAAAATTAACAGTTTTGTGCAAAATAATTAATTCATGTTTGAGACTTCCTATTTGTCTAACTACCATGCTATACAAATATACATAAATAATCTCTTTCTTATGCATATTTTTTAAAGATACAGAAAACGTCTAAGGACTGCTATTCCCATTGTATAATATATTTAAAAGAAACTGAGAATTCCAAATACAAAGATAACAGTATTTTTATAAAGTTAAAAAAATCCTGAAGAAAATGATACTCAAGGGGCGCCTGGGTGGCACAGCGTTTAAGCGTCTGCCTTCAGCTCAGGGTGTGATCCCGGCGTTATGGGATCGAGCCCCACATCAGGCTCCTCTGCTATGAGCCTGCTTCTTCCTCTCCCACTCCCCCTGCTTGTGTTCCCTCTCTCGCTGGCTGTCTCTATCTCTGTCAAATTAAAAAAAAAAAAAAAAAGAAAATGATACTCAATTATGAGCAGGGTTCATTTAAAACCACATTCTTGTTTTGTAATTCATGTATTTCTTTCCCATGTAGGAAGCACTCGTTCACTTCTTAAAAGTTTAAGGCAGTGGTTGTCAACTGGGGGGCAATTTTGCCTCCCAGAGAACATCTGGCCATGCCTGAAGACATTTTTTTATTATTACAGCAAAGCTAGCAGGGAAAGATCAGGGAAGCATCCTACAATGCACACGACAGTCTTCCACAACAAAGAATCATCTGACCCAAATACAATAATGCTGAGGTTGAGAATCCTAGCTTAAAAAAAAAATTTTCCCATTATTTTTAAAAACCAAATGTCTAAAATTACATCACATTACAAATCTAATAACTCAGTAACAAACACCTAAAATAAAGTCTACCTTATCACAGTGTCGATCTAGCATTTTGTATCTGGGGCAATCCTGCTCTATGTTCTCGGCAATGTTCTGTATTGCTAACAGCTGCTCATCGATTTCCTGAAGCTTGGAGGTGAGACGCTCCAGCCGGCGAGCTGCAGAGCTCTGGGCAGGGCGGGCTGCAGACACATCCTGCAGCAGCTCCCACCGCGGATCATCTTCTGCCGCAGCTGACTTTGAGCTCTGTTCTTTGAATCGAAAATCTGGCTTCAGCATATCTAAATGTTAATAAAGGTAATCAATAGCAGAATTGATTAGAATTAAGGAAGAAGTAGATGCTGATAATCTAATTTTTTTGAAGACCTCGTTTTAAGTCAACATAACATTCTCTTCCAAATCTGTTTCCATACACTCAGAAATAACACTTCAACTTGACTTCTGAGAGTTGTCTGTTGTGAGGTAAGAATACATAAAAGTATTACTATTACTACAAAACTCCATATACAAGGCAGGTTGAATGTTATTTTTACCCTCTGCTACAAGAACATACTTCAACAAAAAGCAACTTTATTGAATATTTTTGACTTTTTATTTATTTTAAAGATTTACTTATTTATTGTGAGAGAGAGAAAGAGTGTGGGGGGAGGGGCAGAAGGAAAGCCTCTCAGGCAGACTCCCCACCGAGCACAGAACCCACTGCAGGGCTTGATTTCCGGACCTTGAGATCATGACCTGAACCGAAATCAAGAGCCTGACGCTTAACTGACTGAGCCACCCACGTGCCCCTATTTTTGACTTTTTAAAACTCTACTTGAAAACCAACAGTGTCACACAGTAAAAGCTAGGCCCACTGTGGGCCACTACCAACTCTACAGGGGATCGCAGCCTAACAAAGACCAATACCAAAGCCAACGACTCTCCCAACTCTTAAACTCAATTGATTTTTGTCCCAAATTTGAAACACTTCATTTTTAAATGTGTTCTTTTTCTGGCTTCTGGGTCTCCTTCTCCCTTTATTGCTCTTCCTTCTTAGTTGTCTTCTCGTTCTTCTCTTCTGCCACCCACCCCTCTGACCCATCAGTACTTCCGGGGTGCCTGTCTCAGCTCACTTCTCACTCTACGCACTCTCCCTGGGTGCTGTCACTGATGCACAGGTGACTCTCAAATTCACATGGCATCTTCCTGAGCTCCGGCCCTTACATCCACCTACGTCCCGGATATCTCATTTAGGTTGTCACAAAAGCCCATCAATTGAAACTCGTTGCTCTGCCCCTCCAACTTGCTCCCTCCGCCTGATTCCCCAGTTCAGTGAGTAGCACTATCATTTACCCACGTTCCTAAGCCAGAGGCCTGAGAGTCATTCAAGGTTTTTCTCTTTCCTTTAGATCCAAAGTAACACCAAAATTTCCATTCCTACCGTCATTGCTTAGCTGAAGCTTTCACAATAGATGGATCCCAAATAGTATCCCTATCTCTAATTTATTCTACCCCATTTAGTCCATCTTCCACACAGATCTTTTAAAACATAAATCTGATATTGTTCCTTTTTTCCCACCTCAAATTCTTCCGTGTTTCTCTAATACCTTCATCTTAAAAGTCCAAATGCCTCAGTATGAGGACAATGCCATTCAGTCTTTCCTGTCTCCCTCTCCAGCTCATCTCTTGCTATGTCTTAAACAAACAAAACCACTCCACTGCCTCCAAGCAAACTTTAATTCTCTCAACCTCTCCAGGCTCCATCAAACCTCCAAGTCACTGTACAATCTAGTCTCTCAGTCTGTGTGCCCTTTCTCTCCCTAAGTGTCCCCATTCTCCTAGAGACAGAGTAGATGCTATATTTCCCAAGAATCTCATCCATACCACGTTGACAGCACTTCCCATGTTGTATCATAATCCTCTGCTTCTCTGCCTTCCTTTCCTCCTCGAGGTGAGCGCCCAGGCAGAGAGCCTCGTATTACTCTCTTCTTTAGCCCTGGTATCTGGCCCCTGACTTAGTTTTTATTGATCACAAGGTCAAATGAGGATTATGATGCCTGATCTACCTAACTTACAGAGGTTTTGTGAAGACTGAATTATGCAACAAAATAACTCTGAAAAATGTGAATCACTGGACATATTTAAGTAGTGCCTCCTATCTTTCAGCCCCAGTCTAGCATGAGGCTTCCCATGAGAGGATAACGGCAAATTGCAATGCAGACGACAGCTGCATCACTTTCCACTACCTGGTTTGGCCTTACCTTTTTTTTTTAAGTAATCTCTACACCTAACATGGGGATCAAACTCATGACCCCAAGATCAAGAGTCGCATGCTCTACTGACCCGGCCTGTCAGGCCATCCTAGCCTTACCTTTTTCAGCTTGACTCTCACAGTACTTTAACATCTATCCTTCCTGTTTCTCAACATCCTGAAGTGTCTCCCTTAGTCACTCTCAGGAAAGAATTTTGTATACAAACTTCGAGGAGAAAATACAGCAAAAGAGCTGGACATGCTCAAAAATCCAGAATGGCCTACACATAATGAAACTAGCTTCCCTTTCCTTGGGAATCTGCTCCACTCCCACTGACTAACAGAAAAAATCACTTAGAGGGTTAAATACTTAGCTCCATTGACCCAGAAAAAATTCTCCCTCTGGTCAGCAAAGCTCTGCTTGCTATTAATAGCTGAAAGCATTTCTATTGGAGATAGTTTCTAAAATAGGAAACTACTGTCATTCAAAATGGTGAGCAAGTATCACTAAAAGTAGGAATTTATTATTTGTTTTGCTTTTGTTTTAAATACCTAGGGAGCCTGTCCCTCCTTCTCCCAGCCTTTACCTATAATACAAATCCCACTCAACTCTATTATGTAACTAGATTCTGAATTCTTTAAGGTATATTATGTAAATACGATGATGGAATTTATTTTCAAAATATAAAACACATCCTTTTAAATTGGCATTTTAAAGTTGTTCTCTTTAATAAGAAGGGTCCACTGACATATTTTTGTATCCAGTCCGCCCAGAGAAGGATCTTCCAAAAGGCTGAATAAATTTGATCTGATTGATGAAGGAAATTAACCTGTAGCTCGTGGTCATTTGAAATGCTGGCTGAGGATATTCAGCGGTCACAGAGAGATGGGTCTGGTTCCAGTTTAGCAGAATTTCAGAAGTTGACTGGTGTGAACATAAAGGGAGACTACGTAGCCCACAGGCATTTTTTTTAAGATTATTTATTTATTTATTTTAGAGAGGGAGAGAGTGTAGGGGGGCAGGGACAGAGGGACTGGAAGAGAGAGAGAGTCTTAAGCAGACTCCGTGCTGAGTGCAGAGCCCCATGCAGGGCTCGACCCCATGACCTTGAGATCACAATCTGAGCCGAAACCAAGGGTCAGATGCTCAACTGACCGCACCACCCAGGAGCCCCAGGTAGGCCACAGGCATTTGGCAAGATGTAACCCACATGACATTCCTATGACGTTGTGTCCCACAGAGATATAAGTAAGGTAAGATAACGTTAATTTACTTGCAAAAAGTATCCAAACTATGAAGTGACAGAGCTGGGACCAAAAACCAGATCTGTTCTACTTGAATCTGGAAGTCAAGCTCTTTTCATTTCCCTACGCACTTCCCCAGCTTAAAAGATTATTAGTTTCATACACTCTCCCTTCAATACCCATGCACTGAACAGCCCCATGACAGGAGAGAGAGGGTGAGCCAAAGCTTCAAAATCTGAAATGCTGGCACAGCATTTAACAGAAGTGCCCTAACACATCCTAAGGTGAGGTTTCCCTGCCACCCATCCCTTCCTTACTCCTCACATCTCCTGAGTGCCCACTGTTGATACACAATTAGCAGGCAGGGCTGGACTCTGCCCCCCAAGCGTCTGACAACCACAAGGCTGGGTGCACTCCTCCCAGCAGCTGTGGAACCCAGAAGACAGACTGGCTTTCTGTTGCAGGAAGTCTGATTGCATATTAAGGTTAATCTAATCAGGGGTGCCTGGGTGGCTCAGATGGTCAGGTGTCTGCCTTCGGCTCAGGTAATGATCTCCAGATCCTGGGATCGAGCCCTGTGTTGGACTCCCAGCTCAGCAGGGAGTCTGCTTCTCCCTCTCCCTCTGCCTCTCTCCCTGCTCATGCTCTATCTCTCTGTATCAAAAGAATAAATATAAAAGATCATTCATAGGCTATAATAACTTTAGGTTTTGGAGAAATATCCTTCTAAATCTTGCAAATATTTTACAGTAATTCAACCTGATTTATAACTATAAAACTGAATATTTTACTAATAATATTTTACTTTTGGCTGAATACCTGTGTATTTTCTATATGTTATTCTAGAATCTCCCACCTTTTTAAATAAGAGAATTCCTTTTTAACACCAAAGCACTCATGACATCCCATCAGATATTTATTTTTAGCTCCTTAATTAAGAAAAGACATATGTACAAACGGATCTGTAGTCTCCTTGCAAAATACCCATGGGCCCAGCTTTGGAACCATGACTCTACCTCATTTACCTATCTGACCCCACTCTCCGTAGCAAGGGAAAAGCCTTTTCCTGGTTTCTTTTGCAATTATCAAGTTTTAGAACTTATTTCTACATATCAGTAATTTAGGGAAGGGGGAGAGTCATATTATACAATTAGGGCATTCACCTTTGTCCTGCTGGATTTCTGATGGTATAGGTGAGGTGATCCCAGGCTCCTTCACCTCTGTACTGCTCGCTCTCCAGCTTCTTCCATCCAGACAGGATGGAGACACTTTTGCAGGTTTAAAAAATAAATCCATACTGGAATTGGCAGACTCTATCAAGAATATGAAAAGCATACAAAGATTGATTCTCACCTTCTAAACAAGGAGTTAGACGATTAGTAGAATATTTCTAGGGGCGCCTGGGTGGCTCATTCAGTTAAGCATCCAACTCTTGATTTTGGCTCAGGTCATGATCTCAGGGTTTTGAGATCAAGCCCCACATCAGCCTCTGCCCTGGGCATGGAGTCTGCTTGAGATTCTCTCCCTCACTTTCTCCCCTCCCCCCCAAAAAGAACATTTCTAAATTTGAATATAAACATCCAAAAGTATAGTGGGTTTGCAAGAGAAGAGCTAAGAGACTTAAGAAGGGGTAACAATGCTATAATAAAGAATTTTTCAAAATGTTTTTAATCTGCTTAAAAAGTAGGAAAAAATTATTACCTTCACTCTTAAAACTGTGCAAGGGAACAGCATTTGTAACTGAAGCTGCCATATAATGTAACTCTGCAGAAGACGGGGCCTCCAGATGATCGCTTGGCTGTTTGATAATAGCATCATTTGAAGGATCTTCTTTGACAGGCAATTCCTGTAGATCATCAGCTTTAATGTCAATCACATTTATGTAAGTGTGTCCAACCTGAACCAAAACACGTAAAATCAAAGAGGGTTACGTTCTTTTTACTCTGTAGCAGAGCCAGTCTGTACCCTTCGCCCCTATTAAAAAAAAAAAAAAAACCTGTGTGTGTATATATGTATATACACACACACACCCTTATTTATTTATTTCTAAAGGTAAGAAGAGCTTAAATGAGTCTGACTTAGGGAAAGCTCCAGGAAGTATGTGTTATGGTCTTAGTTTACAATACGTTGGGGTATAATATTTAAATTTCAATTTTTTGATCTTTCCAACAAAGCTACATAGATCCCATTTTAGCTTCATTTCATCTATACAATTCAATAATGCACATAACCATAATAAATTTTAGCAAATGTATTATTATAACCGCTGAATGGCAATACCAGATTTAGTACCAGATCAGACAGTGAAGGTGACACAGGTTTCTCTGATATTTCAGTGGGAAGTCTGAGATTTAGACATACATCAGGAGCCAACATTTGAGGAACATTCAAAGGTTCATGTTCTGAAAATTAAGAAAAGAAAAATCAGGAATATAAAAAAAAAATCTGTAAATAAGCTCTGAGTCATTAGCATTATGACAAGTTAGCAACAAATAACAAAAATTTTTTTTGTTAAAGATCTAAGTAGGGGGCGCCTAGCTTGCTCAGTCAATGGAGTGTGTGGCTCTTGATCTCGGGATTCTGAGTTTGGGCCCCACTTTGGGTGAAGACATTACTTAAAACTAAAATCTTAAAAAAAAAAATCTAAGTAGAAGTTTCATAGGTATAAATAAATTCTATGCAATTCTAAAGGCAATTTACTCTAGAGTAACTCATAGTTGAATAGAGACTGATTATTGCTTTTTTCATGTAAATGATTCACAAGGATAATAAAGTATCTAAGTCCTTCAAGAAAATGCTGTAATTTCCTGGGTGGCTCAGTTGGTTAAGTGTCGACTCTTGATTTCGGCTCAGGTTTTGGTCTCAGGATTGTGAGCTCAGGCCCCATGTTGAGGAAAGAAAGGAAGGAAAGGAAGAAACAAAGAAAGAAAATGCTGTAACTTCCTATTTCCATTTCAGATATATTAAGTCATGTTTGTTTAGGAAATTAACCTATAACTAATTTGATTTTTACTGTCAACACTTTTTCTTAATATTCATTTGTTTTAACAGCTTTATTGAGATATAATTTACTTCCTTTAAAAGGGCACAATTCAGGAGTGCCTGGATGGCTCAGCTGGTTAAGCATCTGATTTTTGATTTCTGCTCAGGTTATAATCTCAGGGTCATGAGATCAAGCCCTAAATTGGGCTCCACACTGGGCATGGAACCTGCTTGACATTCTCTCTCTCCCCTTCCCTTTGTCCCTCCCTATCCCCCTGTTTGGGCGTGCACTCTCTCTAAAATAGAATAGAATAGAATAGAATAGAATAGAATAGAATAGAATAGAATAGAATAATGAAATGAAATGAAATGGCACAACTCAGTATTCAGTAGTTTCCAGTATATTCACAGAGCCCATAGCTAAATTTTACGATTTAAAAAATGTTAAACATCTAAATTTTACAAAAGTCATTAACTTCTTATTCAAAAATACAATAAAGAAGCCTGTCACAATAGGTCAGAGAATGGTCTAACTCTGTGCCTTTTGTCCTAGGACTTTAGTTTTACTTCCTAGCATCTTATTTTTAATAGAATATTACTTTCAAATTTCATATGCAAAATATAACTTGTTATACTGAATACTGGAAACTTGGTACCAAGGCCTGAATTTAAACCATATGACAACCCAAAAACTAGGAAAAAGGAAAGTGAAAATACTTGAATTATCATTCTATCTCTATTGAATCAATTGATGGGTTTTATTGCCTTTTTAGGGATGGTGGTAACTCTTGTTTTGGCATCACAAAAACATAATCTTTAACTAGTAATGCTATTCTCGGAAAAAAAGAAAAAAAAGCACACCTGATATGGAAGAAATGATTTGTTGATTTTTACAACATTCAGAAACAACTTCTTGAGAAGTATCTTTTTTATCTTGTAGTCAGTTCGAAGATTTGAGGCAAAAAAAGAAAACAGAAAAAGAATTTCACAAACAGAAAAAAATAAATGTATGAATGCAGATTTTTAGATATTGTGTATTAAAGGTAGTAGATTGACACCTTAAGAATTTAATTTTTAAAAATTAATGATAATTTCTGATTTTATTATTATTCATATTTATTATTATTCATTTATCATTATTCATTTTATTATTATTTAGCCTACCTGGATAATAACAGACTTCTAGCAAACAGGCTGCCAATTCTAGAAGACTATCTAGCAGTAAAGTACCTCCAAGGTTTTCTCAAATGGATATGCACCATTTACATCAAAAAGCATCTTCCACAGGCTTAACCTCATTCAGATAGAAACAAAAACTAAAAAGTGAGATGCCTTTTTATGACCTATTAGATGGGTAAAGATAAAAGAATTACCTAAATCACAGTGATGACCAAAACAAAGGCTCATATGTGAGAAGATACTCATTGAAACATTATTTATATGAGAAAAATACTGGAAACCACCTAATGCATTCAACAATAAAAGAATTAGGTAAATATTTTATGGCACAGCTTGAAGAAGGAATATGCTTACAAAGTACTTTTTGATGACAAGGGGAAACGTATGGCATAAGCAGAAATCAAAGTGAAAAGCAAAGGATACAAAATACAGGTAAATTCTGTTATCCAAATCCAATCCATTCTTATAAATGTGCTGCACAGATACCAAGACACTTTTTAAATGGGGGAGAAAAGGTGCCGCAGCCCAGCCCATCTAATACCCCCAAACATTAAACAATTCTTAAACATCTAAATAGCTGTGCATCAAGGATTATTAAATATAAAGCATTTTAAACATCACTTCTTAATTAACATTCATTTAACCCATTAGTTTATGTGCATATGCAATAATACTGACCATAGCAGATAGAATACTGATACTCTACTGCAAACATATACTATAAGTAAACATATAGTATAATATAAATAAATACTATACTATCATGTAAGTATATACTACGATGTACATGCTATATACATATATACACACTATATATGTATAAACTATACTATGTAAATAAATAACGAAATAATATGTTAAAGAGACAGTCTAACTGGAGAATGTCCAAAGGTAGCTAAGCAAAAAACAAACACTTGGACCCATGAAGGGTTAAATTCTCAGGGAAGATAGCAGTAATATTTGGAAGATTAAAGTTCAGATAATGAGGGAAGACACTTGTACTATATACTGTATCAGACTATGTAAAATGTGCAAAGGAAGACTGAAAGAAAAATCATCAAATGTTACTTCTAGGGGCACCTGAGTGGCGCTGCTGGTTAAGTGTCCAACTCCTGGTTTTGGCTTCGGTTGTGATCTTGGGGTCTTGGGATCAAGCCCCACATTGCGCTCCGCACTCAGCACAGGGTCTGCTTGAGTTCCTCTCCCTCTGTCCCCCCTCTAAAATCTTTTTAAAAAATATTACTTCTAAGTGGTATGATAATTTCATCTTCTTCATTGTTTTGCTACATTACCCAAATAGTCTATAATGATCATATAGTATTTTGAAACCATATCAATAAATACTATTTTAAAATAATACAAAATCAGAGGTTTAAAAAAGCACTTGAGGGGCGCCTGGGTGGCACAGCGGTTAAGCGTCTGCCTTCGGCTCAGGGCGTGATCCTGGCATTATGGGATCGAGCCCCACATCAGGCTCCTCGGCTATGAGCCTGCTTCTTCCCCTCCCTCTCCCCCTGCTTGTGTTCCCTCTCTCGCTGGCTGTCTCTATCTCTGTCGAATAAATAAATAAAATCTTTAAAAAGAAATTAATAAATAAAAATAAAAATAAATAAAAAAGCACTTGAAGGTTCTGAACACAGTTCTAAAACACAGTTAGGAAACACTGTTTCCTAAGATCATAGAAAAGAATTTCTATAACACAAAGGTCAGAGCACTTACATGAATGAGGAAGTTTGTCAGGCAAAATTCCAAACAGTTCCTTCAACTTTCTGGACACAGCTACATACACCCTTCCCACACCAACCCTATCTAGTCCTCTTCCTAACTCCACTTCACCAGCCGTAGCTCCAGGCTTCTCGGTCTTAGGCATGAAATCCAGTGAACGCAATTAATGGCATAGAGAACCCAAATTCAAAACATTATTTCTACTGATTTAGGATGTAGTCTATGGTATTTTGAACAAAAATTTCTATTATGTTTTAATTAAGTTATCATAAATTCAATTTAAAGTTTAAAATTTGTAAAGTACATACTAGGGTCGAGGATAAGAACCTGAGATGAGTAACTACTATCACTTAAAATTCACGCTGAATCACTATTGTGAAGAAAAAGCCCAGATATATTAAATGTTGCAAAAAAATATGAACTTTAAAAATTAAAGTAAAATAATGTTTTACCTGGGTCTGTATTTGTACTTGCATCCTGACACTCTACAGCTTTCTTTCTCACAGAGGCCATGAAGTGCAATCCAGCTGAAGTATTAATATCCTCTTGTAGCATTTCTTAAATATAACAACAAAACATTGAAAGCAATTACTGAGAAGCCAACTAAATTTACCTAGAGTCCAGAAGCAGAGTACCTAACTCAAGGGAGGTGAGGTATGCGGTGCCAAGATGTTATCAAAATTGACTTTCTGAATGAGGTGCTGCCTACGTTAACTCTCAAAGGCAGCTCAGTGAAATCAAAACCGAAATTGTGGAGGATCCTGTATGTCCAGCCTAGAAACCTAGACGTTCTTCTGGCTGATGAAGATGCAGTAGAAAATGTTAAACAAGAAAATGATATGGTCAGACTGATGTTCTAGAAAAACCACCCCAGCCAGTGTAGGGAAAGCAGGTTCAAGTGGCTTCAGACAGATAAGGATGCTACAACAGTTCAGATCAGTACTCCAGTAATGGTGGGAAATGGAGGAGAGATGATAAATTTACAAATTACAAAGGCTGTAAAAGAGACAAGACCTAGTTACTGACTAGATGAGAAGGTGGGGGAAGGCAGAATTCAGATAACCTATCTTTTGGGGTTGAGTTGGTGGTGACACTAATGGGGATGGAGAATGAGGAGAAAAAAACAGCTGCTGGGGGAGAGACAACAAATTCGGACTGCACATGCTGCACTTGAGGTAATTTCCACCTACACAGAAAAGTTCAGCAGCAAGTAGAATCCAAGTCCAAAGTCTATTATGGGACTTTGGGTTTAGATGTGGATTTTCCTGGGATATCATCCAGGACAATTAAGTAGCATAAGAGATTTTCAATTATGACACATTATAGTATAATAAAATAACATATATTTGGTCTTCATCCTTGGTTCTAAGCACAGAGTTCCTTAAATCTTTGGAATTTCCTGAGTAATTTCCATTGTTATTCATGATGTGCCCCTTTTGATCATATCTGAGTTTATGCTAGTGAGGTGACTCTTGACAGGCCCCCTAGATAGCTTCAGGATAGGTGCTGGTGACCAGAGGAACAAACCACATGATCAGAGGGTTAGAACTATCATCAGCCTCACCCCACCCCCACCTCTGGGGAACGGAGAGCAGCTGGAGATGTAGTTCAATCATCAATGGCTAAAGATGTAAACAATCATGCCTATATAATGAAATGTCAGTAAAAATCCTGAAACAGTGAGGCTAAAGGGGTTTCTGGGTTGATGAGCAAGGGGATGTGCTGGGCATGTGGCGTAACCAGAGAGGGTGTGGAAACTCTGTGCCCTCAACCCCCAGACCTTCCTTTATGCATCTCTTCCATTTGGCTATTCCTGAATTGTATCCTTTATAATACAACTGTATTCATAAGTAAAGCACTTCTCTGAGTTCTGAAATCACTGTAGCAAATTAGTAAACCTGGACGGTGAGTCATGGGAATTCCTGAATGTGTAGTTGACTGGGTAAAAGTCCAGGTTTATGGGGACTCCATTTGTAGCTGATATCTGAAGTGGTCTTTTGGGCCTGAGCCATTAATCTGTGGGATCTGTGCTAACTCCAGATTACTGTCAGAATTGAATTGAATTATAGGACATCAGTTGGTGTCAGAGAATTGGAGAATTACTGTTGCTTGAAATGACACAATCCACATCCACTGAAATACTATGCAGTCATTTAAAATGACATTGTAGAAGAATATCTAGTGATACAGGAAGATATTTACCTTAACACTAGTATGTAAAAACAAGCAAGGTATAAACAAGTAGAAGAGATACTCTTTATATATATATAAAAAATAAATAATAAATAATAAAAATACAGATTTATATCAAGCATAATTTCTTAACATGATTATTATTAAAATATAATTGTTAAATAATAAAAATATAAATTTATACAAATGCATATAAATACATATATATCTGTAAATACAGATATTTATATGACTGTAAATACAGATACATATTTGTATTTACAGATATATATGAGTGGAGATATTTAAAAAATAAACCTTGGAAGAATATTAACACTGGCTATCTCTAGACAGAAAAATTATGGGAGATTTTGATTTTTTTGGGGGGGGAAGAGTTTAATATTCTTCCTATTCCTTATTTGTATTAGCTAAATTTTCTCCAGTGAACATGTATTACCTTCACAAAGCAAAAAAACAAAACAAAACACTGTTAAGAATGTTTTAAGATAAGTAAGTGGGAAAGAATAGCAGATGGGTTAGGAAGCTGAGAGACAGAAGCTAAGCAGGTCAGCTGGGAAAAAACTGCTTGGTTTAGGCATACAGAGGCTTGATGCAGGAAAGTGACACCCAGAAAGGGAGGGAGGGGGGCACCTGGGTGGCTCAGTAGGTTAAGCGTCTGCCTTCAACTCAGGTCATGATCCCAGGGTCCTGGGATCGAGCCCCACATCGGGCTCCCTGCTCAGTGGGGAGTCTGCTTCTCCCTCTGCCTCTCCACCCCCGCTTATGCTCTCTCTCATTCATTCTCTCTCAAATAAATAAATAAATAAAATTTTGAAAGAAAGAAAGAAAGAAGGGGGGGGAGGGAGGGAGGACCAGATCAAGGAGTAAGTGAAGGAAGGGTGTAAAAAGGTAAGGGATAAAGCAAGGGTAATTTTCAAGGTAAAAATCTTGACCAGTCAAGAGAATGGTGATATCATTAATAGCAAGATGTCAGTTTAAAATTTGGACATGTTAGGGCACCTGGGTGGCTCAGTCGGTTAAGTGGCTGCCTTTGGCTCAGGTCATGATCCCAGGGTCCTGAGATCCAGCCCCTCGAGGGTTCCCTGCTCAGTGGGGAGTCTGCTTCTCCCTCTGCCCCCTGACGCCCCACCCGTGCCACTCATGCTCGCTCTCTCTCTCCCTCAAATAAATAAAATCTTCAAAAAAATAAAATAAAATAAAATTTGGACATCTTAAATCTCAGATGAAAGCAGAAAAGAAAGATGAGAGAGGGTAGATGTATATTTGAGTGTCATCAAAAAAATTTAAGAGCTGAAGTCATGAGAATATTTGTGTACATGTGTATGAAAATTACTGAAGAGAAAGTCTTGGGGAACACATGCATTCGGTGGCAAGAAATCAACTGACCAACTAGAGAAAGAAAAGAATTCCCCATCTTATAAACAAGCACTCTTTTTTCTGAATTGATTCCTTACTTTAATGTGCATGTACTTTGTATGATGAATTCAACAGGCATGTTCTTCCATAATTTCTGTTCAGGCCTTATATATCAGTACCTTAACTGAGATTCTAATTAATTGTGCTGCTCTACTACAGGGATCAGCAATTTTTTTCTGTAAAGGGCCAGGCAATAAAGATTTTAGGCTTTGCAGACTATGGTTCCTCTGGCAACAAGTGAACCCTGCTGCAGTGCAAAATCTGTCAGAAACAATGTGTAAATAAATGGGCATAACTGTCTCAATAAAACTTGATTTACAAAGGGGCGCCTGGGTGGCACAGTCACTGAGCCTCTAACTCTTGGTTTCGGCTCAGGTCATGGTCTTGGGGTCATGAGATCAAGCACCATCTCAGGCTCCACGCTCAGAGGGCAGTTAACTTGAGATTCTCCCTCCTTCTCCCCCTGCCTCTGCCCCTCCCCCTACTCATGTGCGCGCATACACGCGCACGCTCTCTCTCTCTGTAAAATAAATAAATAAATCCTTAAAAAATTTTTCATTTATAAAAACAGGCATGGTCTGGATCTGGCCTGTGGGCCACAGTTTGTCAAACACTGCTCTACCAGATAACATATCAAAACACACACACATATACACACACTCCATTTTGTCAAAGATAAAATGAAAATAATTTAGTCTCATTTTTACATACATAATTCTAGAAAACCGATTTTAATCTTGAACTGAGACACTACATTAATCATGCTTATACATACCAAAAGGAATACTGAAGTCATCCAAAGGCTGGGAACCAGGATGTTCTTGTTGCTCCTAAATGAATCCCCAAATGATCAATCTCTGATTGCAACTCAAAGACATTCATTATTTTGAAAAAAAAAAAAAAATTAAATACCTAAGAGGATTCTTGAACGTTTATGTATAGGCTTGAATCCATTCAAGAAATATTTATTTACTCTATCAAAGTAACTCACAAAGAAGTTCACAAAACTCACAAACCAAGCACTAAAAAGGAACATTACCAACTTACTGCAGTTACTAAGTTACAGTGTGCACTTCTCCCTGCAGAGTAGCTTTAACACCCGAATAGTCGCCCCACCCTAGCAGAACTGCTCATGGACTCAACAATGGGACTAAGTGCCTCCAGACAAGCTCTTGAGGCTTACTGAAGTGTGCTTTTAAAAATTCCTTGAAAACAAAACTGTTTGTGTTGATTTTATTTGTTGCAAAAATAGGTAAATAGTCACCAAACTTAGAAGGAATGTTTGAAAAGATCTGATTTCAATATATAGGTTACTTAACAAACCCATGTGTGGGAAATGCTGGAGATATCTAAAAGAGATCAAACTATAAAAGGAGTAACCCAAAGAACATATATGACATACATTAAGATGTCACAGAAAAAAGCAAGGAGTGATTTCAAATATAAAAAAGTCATACAGGCAGGTAAATCAAAAACTTGCTCTTCACATTTGCAACTATATGTCCACTACTCCATGGAGGAATGCAGCAGGGCTTATGTACTTAATGATGTAAAGATTCTCCTGGTCATAATCAAAAGCTTCCAGCAATCAGAAAACTAGATAAACCACAAAGACATCCCCAACTTTTTGTACATGCAGACCAGGGAGGCACGTATAGTACTGTTTCTGTACCTTGGGTTTCATGACTATTTCTGAATCATTATCATTCACAAGGGAACCCCCTGGGTGGAAAGACACACTTGGTTTTCTCTTTAATTTCTCTGATCTTTTTTCTTGCATCTCTTTCTCAGCTCGTCGTCTTTGTCTGTTAAAAACAAGAGAATAAAACACGTTACTATTTTAGTAACATCAGTTTTTCACTTATATCATGCAATATAGGGAGACAGTTATCAAAAGTATGCCAATAAATTATTTTCAACAGCATATAATTAAATTAGCAAGATACTTTGATAGAAAGAATTCAAGCAAATAGAAGCAAATGTCAGGGACACATGAAAGTTATTTTAGTTCCTCTACTACCAAACTGACTTGTCTGTGTTAGTCACTGGACTCTCAGGTCAGAGTCACACGTTTTAGGTAATTTTCAAACTCTCTTTTCTACAGACTCTGAACTGACCCCAGAAGGCCTATGGGATCCCTCCAGTCACCCTTTTGAAGAAGTTAAGGACACTTAAGTCACCTCAGCGGAATCTCAGCAAGGAGGAAAGAGGGCCCAAAAAGTTAAGGAGAAGACTTACTTTGACAAGGGAATACCTGAAAAAGATGGAAGGAAGGAACCATTTCTGGAAAGAGTACTAGTAGGAGATTTTAGGGTCTGATAAATGTGAAATTCCTTTTTTTTTTTTTTAATTTATTGAGAGAGAGAGAGAGACAGAACATGAGCAGGGGGAGAGTCAGAGGCAGAGGGAGAAGCAGACCCCCTGCTAAGCAGGAAGCCTGACACGTAGGGCTCAATCTCAGGATCCTGAGATCATGACCTGAACTGAAGGCAGACGCCCAACTGACTGAGCCACCCAGGTGCCCCTAAATGTGTAACTCTGATAGTATTTTCTAGACTCAGTAGTAATCTACCAGTCAATACATTTTGAATACCCATTATGAGTAAAACACTATAAATGCTCTTCATCAGAAGTCACAACCTTGCTTTTTACATGCATGTTTCTTAGTGTCCTGAAACAATTCACATCACTTACCCTCCTGCTTCTTATGTGAGAATCTGGAGGATATGGTAAGATGAATAACAATATTACTTCGATGCATTAGATAGTACATGGTATATTGTATGAGATACCAAATATTTGTCCTACAAAAGAAAACTGCTCATAATGTAACAAAAAAATATAAAAGAATTTTCCAGCCTATGAATTCCAGTAAAGAATTCCTTAATAAAATGGAAAAAAATAATATTTCTCTCTCACAATACAGAATTTTCCTCATCACAAGATGTGTTCAAATGCATGACACTTGATTAGAAAACTGAATATGCAATTGTGTATAGGCTGGGAGGCTGAACCAGTAACTTTCACCTTTATAACTATGATATTTAAACTAATAATACATTTGCAGGTAAGTGATATTCTCAATATAAAATTTCATTTAAAACTTGCCTTTTTTTACTGTCCTTTTCTTGTCTCACTTCAGATGGTTCTATTTTGACATTTAGAAGCCGAAGTTGTCCAGAATCGCCTTGTTCAAATAAATTATGTGTTAGTTTCTCTTGACTTTGTTTGAATGCAATGAGGTTTTCAAGTGGAATAAGTTGTGGGTTTTTGTACTAAAAGAAATAAAGCATAATAATTAAAAATTACAAACTTCGATTATGTAATATGTTAATAAAAATTGAGAAAAGCATTCGTTTAAATTAAATAAAACTGTGCAAGAGATAAAACATGTCAAGGTAACAAACTGATTTGGCCTGATAAGATGAGCATCCAGACTTAAATAATAAATGATTTTAGAGGGCTAGAAATTCCAACTGAGTCATCTTATTTCAGAAACTAAACTAGAAGTCCTAATCTTAATTTCTTTTCTATATTAAAAATCTTCCTTATAATTATAAATAAAATACATAATGTCTAACATTTGACTTAAAATTCTTTCAAACAGGTAGGATACAGAGAAGTGGAGATTATGCATTGCACAGATTAGCAGTATGTTGATAAATACTGACATCGGGTGATGTAACTTCACTATACCGTTCTAATAAAAACATTTCTTTAAATCCCTCTCAAAATGTCTACTTTTCCATACCTTTAATCCTTTCTTTTCTGTTCATAATATGTTCAGAATAAAAGAAGGCATAAGTCCTTCCTCTAGAGAATGATCATTTCTTTTCCCAATTCTATCTTCAAATCTTAAAATTAAAAGTGCACCAGAGCATGAATTATTCAATTACCTTCCTAAGATGGTACTACTGACTTACAAAACTAGAGCCTCAACAATTTAGATTTCAAAAATCAAAGTTTACAACTTTAAAGAGGATTCTGTGGGTTTATAAAGATTCAACCTTTTTAAGTACTTTAAAAATACACCATTTTTTAAATATATAGACCAACTATTTAGAGACCTGGGTCTATTTAACAATTTTACACTATAACGGATTTGAAGGCAATCATAGCACAATTACTAAGAACATTAAATAATGCATGTGTACACACATACACACGTGCCCTCCCTTTCTCTCAACACACACACACACACACACACCCGACCCACATGAACATGAATACTGGTCATTTTACTTATTTCTTCTCTGAGCAGAAGAAATACCTATGAAAAAGTCTCACAAATTCTAGTATTGGTGTACAAGACAGACATAAAAGCTTTAAAATACCTAATTACCATTTTAAACAGGAATTTTATATCTTATTTCCAATAACAGAAGCATTATTTTTATTTATTTTTAATTTTTTTAGAAGCATTAATTTTTAAAAAGAAATGCGTAAGAGCTTTTATGTGTAGTATTTATGGTATGAAAAATGCAGGACTGCTTTTGTATATCACTGCAAAAATCATTACCGTATTTTCTGGGAATAAGCATGAATGAAGTAATGACAGTCTCGGGTTTTTTCTTTCTTCTGCTACAGTTCTGGCAGGTACTGAGGGAATTGCTACTGATGCTCTTGAGGCAGAGGAAAATACATAAGGAGGTTTAAGTTGCAGGTGCAATAACGGAAGTCCAAAGGAATTCTGAGGAGATATCTCAAGGGGCCCTGGCTTAACATCAAGTAGTTTTCCTGGTTTTATAAATACTGAAGACTCCTGTTGAGGTGTCAAGTTTTCTTGACCAACATACTGATCCAAGTTCACATGCTTAGGGATTTCTGTAATTACAGTTTCTGCCCATTTCTTCTGTTCAACCGCTTTTTTTATGGCTTCTGTATTATAGTGGCTCAAATTCAAATGGGACACTGAAGTAGTGTGCATTGTTCTCTGTGGCGAAGGAGGCTGGAATGAATCAGAAAATCCCCAAGCCTCTTTTGGCTGTGGCAGGAGCCTGAAGGGAACTTGTGGAACATTTTCTGTATGGAAGGAAAAGGACTTAAATTCATGCTTAGGCTGAAACTGAAGCAAAGGAAAACCATCACCAAGTCTGAAAGTTTTTGCAGCTGGGATAAGTCTAGGTGTCTTCGGAATGGCAGCAGATGGAGACAAAAGGTGGAGGGGAGTATTTCCAGCAGGAGCCGGAGACAGTGCAGTGGTTGGTAAGCTTTGAGACGCTGGAGTTAATCCTGTACTGGGAGGCAGGCCTTGTAATTGACATACAGGAACACTCCCATGTGGTACATTCTGGAAGAGAAAAAAAAAGCTATTATGTAAGTTTAGACATGATGTTCAATGTTTTGGAGGGGGTGGAATGTAGTAACTGCCAAAAAGTTATTTGCTCAAATAACAAAAAGCCAACAACTGAACTCCTAAAACAACTTTAATGGTATCTTTAAATGTATTACCTGTAAATGACCATTACTATCTTGATCAGACAGCACAATTCCTTTATGGCGGTGTGGACTCTTCTTGCCAGGCTCTGTCGTGTACTCTCCCATGGACTGTGGTTTAATAAAAGATCTTTCCTTAAAATTTCTACTGGTGTCATCAACATCACTACTCCCTCTTGTGGGGTTTGATACTTGACTTCCCACCAAAGGCACAGGCTGAGGCTGCTGTAGAAGTGGATGTATATCCGGGAGGTTAGTAACGGACGAGCCTACTATTTGCATTAGGCTCATGAAGTTGATCTGTTGCAGCTAGAATGAAATAAAAATTAAACATTTTAAAAATATAGTGAAAAAATCTAAAGAATCAACAACAATCATATGAGTATTCCACAACAGTCATACTTTTGTCTTAATATCTGTCAGACCCATGAATGCTGAGCAGGAAGCAGAGCTGGGAGAGATTTTTTTAAAAAGGAAAAAAGAATACCTTCCTGTTTTCAAGGAGCTGTCAACTGGAAAAATAAATTCATAATGAGACTTGGGACTATCTATAAAGCAGTTTACATAAACATCCCAGAGATCATAAAGGAGTGATCTGATGGAATAAGGATAATTAAAGAAGTCCTAAAATGAGTGTGTTGTGATCAGGTTTTCAGGAAAGAAAAAAGCAAAGATTAGCAAATAGGTGAAGAGTTGAGGAATTCCCCTGGAAAGGCTGACGAGGTAAAAGGCAAAGGCATGCACCAGTGGTTGACAGACTGGGGCACATTAGAATCACTTGAGAAGCATTTAAAAATCCCCATGGCCAGACCACATCCATGCCAATAAAATCACAATATCTGGGGATGGAAGCCAGGATTGGTATTTTTTAAGATGACAAGGTGTTTCAATGTGTGGAAAAGCATGGGAACCACTAGCATAAACACTGGCTTCAATGGAACAGGAAATTAATAGCAGCCCCCAAACTTGAGCATGCAATCACCTGGAGGACTTGTGAAAGCACTCTTTGCTGAACCCCATCCCCAGAGTTTCAAATTGTAATAGGTCTGGGATGGGGCCTGAAAATTTATATTTCTAACATCTAAGTGATGCTGATGCTACTGATCCAGGGACCACACTTTGAGAACCACTGGACTTATCAGAGTACAATGGGAAAAGAGGGCAGGTAAAAGCTGGTGGTGGGTCTTTCAAGCCCTACCGAAGAATTTGCATTTAGTGAAACATACTGGTAGGGAAACACTTCAGGTTAAAAAATGTAAGTTCCCTTCAAATTATTAAAAAAAAAATGCTTATTACAGAAAAAAAAAACCAGAGAAACATGAAAAAGAAAATAAAAATCACTCATTATCCTATCCTCAAAGATAACTAATACTGAGATTTATAGCGTATTTCCTTTTACTCTGTATTTTTAAAACAAGACTGATTTCATATTGTACAAATTGGTATCTGAAATCTACTGAACACTTTAAAACAGGAAAGTAACAGTATTAAAACAGCATCTGAAGAAGAATGCCCTAGGAGTGCATATATAAGACAAGGGAGGTACGAAGTTCTGGCTCTAGCTATGGAAATAGCAGCGCTGTACAGACTCACAGTGTGGGCAAAAGAATCAGGAGGGCACAGAAGAACACTGGATATAGGTACTGAAAAAAAGGCAAAGATGTCTCTCTAAGACAGTGATTCTTTTTTTTTTTTTTTAAAGATTTTATTTATTTATTTGACAGAGATAGCCAACGAGAGAGGGAAGACAAGCAGGGGGAGTGGGAGAGGAAGAAGCAGGCTTCCAGCGGAGGAGCCTGATGTGGGGCTAGATCCCATAGCGCCAGGATCATGCCCTGAGCCGAAGGCAGACGCTTAATGACCATGCCACCCAGGCGCCCCTAAGACAGTGATTCTTAATCCTTTGTATGCATCAGAATTATCTGGAGAATTTGTTAAATATACAGGGCGGCTATCAGCAAAGACCCTTGGTAATCCAAAAAAAAGTTTCAGAAATGCTTCCAAAATTTTAAGCTGGTAGAATAGTTAATGCTGCTAAATGGAAAAGGGAAAAAAGGGACTGGGAAAAATAAAGATAAAGTCAGTTTCAGAAAGTTTCATGAGACAATGAGACATGCTGAAAAAGTATTCTCATCAGGGCCCTTGGTTCAAGGAGAAAATTAGTGCCAAACATCAGTATAAAAATGGTTAATTATATCACATAAAAGGATATGGAAGTGAGTGTAGACTACATTAAATTTGAAGGAAATTAATGTTTAAGAAATAAAATAGAAAAGAGAAATAAAATTGTTGGTAAAGAAAAGGATAACAAATTGAGAAAAAGATGACAAAATTAAAAGTGAACAGTACTTTAAAACACAGCTGGCAATTTCAAAACAAGCCAAAATTCAGTTTGAAAATAAGAAATATGATGTGATAGACTGTGTTTATTTTTTTTATAAAAATTTTTTATGTTATGTTAGTCACCATACAGTACATCGCTATTTTTTATGTAAATTTCCATGATTCATTACTTGCGTATAACACCCAGTGCACCATGTAATACGTCCCTTCCTTAATACCCATCACCAGCCTATCCCGATCCCCCACCCCCCTCCCCTCTGAAGCCCTCAGTTTGTTTCCCAGAGTCCATAGTCTCTCATGGTTCATTCCCCCTTTTTAACCCCCTTTCCTTCTTCCCTTTCTTCTCCTACCGATCTTTCTACTTCTTATGTTCCATAAATGACTGAAACCATATAATTATCTTTCTCTGCTTGACTTATTTCGCTTAGCATTAAATCCTCCAGTGCCATCCATGTTGCAGCAAATGTTGAGGAATCGTTCTTTTTGATGGCTGAGTAATATTCCATTGTATATATGGACCACAACTTCTTAATCCAGTCATCTGTTGAAGGGCATCTCAGCTCCTTCCACAATTTGGCAATTGTGGACAATGCTGCTATGAACATTGGGGTGCATATGGCCCTTCTCTTCACTACATCTGTATCTTTGGGGTAAATACCCAGTAGTGCAATTGCTGGATCATAGGGTAGCTCAATTTTTAACTTTTTAAGGAACCTTACACTGTTTTCCAGAGTGGCTGTACCAACTTGCATTCCCACCAACAGTGTAAGAGGGATCCCCTTTCTCCACATCCTCTCCAACATTTGTTGTTTCCTGCCTTGTCAAATTTTGCCATTCTAACTGGCGTAAGGTGGTATCTCAAGGTGGTTTTGATT
Organism: Ailuropoda melanoleuca; assembly: GCF_002007445.2. Lineage (NCBI taxonomy): Eukaryota > Metazoa > Chordata > Mammalia > Carnivora > Ursidae > Ailuropoda > Ailuropoda melanoleuca. The sequence continues at coordinate 118,694,314 of NC_048220.1, read as the reverse complement.
TGAATTTCCCTGATGGCTAATGATTTTGAACATTTTTCATGCGTCTGTTAGCCATTTGTACGTCTTCATTGGAAAAGTGTCTGTTGATATCTTCTGCCCATTTTTTGATTTGATTGTTTGTTTCACGTGTATTGAGTTTAAGAAGTTCTTTGTAGATCTTGGATACTAATCTTTTATCTGTAGTGTCATTTGCAAATATCTTCTCCCATTCCATAGGCTGCCTTTTAGTTTTTTTGACTGTTTCCTTGGCTGTGCAGAAGACTTTTATCTTAATGAAGTCCCAAAAGTTCATTTTTTCTTTTGTTTCTCTTGCCTTTGGAGATGTGTCATGAAAAAAGGGGAAAATACATAGCCATCCAAGCCTCACTCAAAAGAATGGAAAATTTAAAATGCACTGTTTATATTCTCACCTCAAGAAGCTGGAGATGGAACAGAAGAACAGGCCTAACCCACGCACGAGAAAGCAGTTGATCAAGATTAGAGCAGAGATCAATGAATTAGAAACCAGGAGCACAGTAGAGCAGATCAACAGAACTAGAAGCTGGTTCTTTGAAAGAATAAATAAGATCAGTAAGCAACTGGTCAGACTTATTCAAAAGAATAGAGAAAGGACCCAAATTAATAAAAGTCTGAATGAAAGGGGAGAGGTCACAACCAACACCAATGAAATAGGAAGGATCATTAGAAACTTTTATCAACAGCTTTATGCCAATAAATTAAACAACCTGGAAGAAATGGATGCCTTCCTGGAAACCTATAAACTACCAAGACTGAAACAGGAAGAAATTGATTATTTAAACAGACCGATTAATTATGAAGAGATTGAAGCAGTGATCAAAAACCTCCCAAAAAACAAGAGTCCAGGGCCTGAGGGAGTCCCCAGGGAATTCTACCAAACATTCAAAGAAGAAATAATACCTATTCTCCTGAAGCTGTTTCAAAGAATAGAAACAGAAGGAAAACTACCAAACTCATTCTATGAGGCCAGTATTACCTTGGTCCCCAAACCAGGCAAAGACCCCAACAAAAAGGAGAATTACAAACTGATATCCCTGATGAATATGGACGCCAAAATTCTCAACAAGATCCTAGCTAATAGGATCCAACAGTACATTAAAAGGATTATCCATCATGACCAAGTGAGATTCATCCCTGGGATGCAAGGATGGTTCAACATTCACAAATCGATCAGTGTGATAGATCATATCATCAAGAAAAGAGTCAAGAACCATATGATCCTCTCAATTGATGCAGAAAAAGCATTTGACAAAATACAGCATCCTTTCCTGATTAAAACCCTTCAGAGTGTAGGGATAGAGGGTACATTTCTCAATTTCAAAAAAAATCATCTATGAAAACCTTACCACAAATATTCTCAATGGGGAAAAGCTGGAAGCCTTTCCCTTAAGATCAGGAACATGACAAGGATGCCCACTCTCGCCATTACTATTCAACATAGTACTCGAAGTCCTTGCAACAGCAATCAGACGACAAAAAGGGATAAAAGGTATTCAAATCAGCAAAGAAGAAGTCAAACTGTCTCTCTTTGCAGATGACGTGATACTCTATATAGAAAACCCAAAAGACTCCACCCCTAAACTACTAGAAGTTATAGAACAATTCAGTAATGTGGCAGGATACAAAAATCAATGCTCAGAAATCAGTCACATTTCTATACATGAATAACGAGACTGAAGAAAGAGAAATTAGGGAATCCATTCCATTTACAATAGCACCAAAAATCATACGTTATCTCAGAATTAACTTAACGGAACCGGAAAAGGCCACGAATTGCCAAGGAAGTGTTGAAAAGGAAAAACAAAGCTGGGGGCATCACTGTTGCCGGATTTCAAGCTTTACTACAAAGCTGTGATCACAAAGACAGCATGGTACTGGTATGCTACCCAGAGCAATCTACACTTTCAATGCCAACCCGATCAAAATACCAATGACATTTTTCAAAGAACTGGAACAAACAGCCTTTAAATTTGTGTGGAACCGGAAAAGGCCACGAATTGCCAAGGAAGTGTTGAAAAGGAAAAACAAAGCTGGGGGCATCACTGTTGCCGGATTTCAAGCTTTACTACAAAGCTGTGATCACAAAGACAGCATGGTACTGGCACAAAAACAGACACATCGACCAATGGAACAGAATAGAGGACCCAGAAATGGACCCTCGGCTCTTTGGGCAACTAATCTTTGACAAAGCAGGAAAAAACATCCAGTGGAAAAAAGATAGTCTCTTCAATAAATGGTGCTGGGAAAATTGGACAGCTATATGCAAAAGAATGAAACTTGACCACTCTCTCACACCATACACAAAGATAAACTCCAAATGGATGAAAGACCTTGATGTGAGACGGAATCCACCAAAAACCTAGAGGAGAACATAGGCAGCAACCTCTTTGACATCGGCCACAGCAACTTTTTTCATGACACATCTCCAAAGACTGTGTTTAAAAAAAAAACTCTGGATACCTCTGAGCTAGACAGAATCTGCTGGTCTGATCTGATTGTCACCCACCTGACTTTTGTGAGCAGATCTGCATCCCAAAGAGCTCAGGTGTAAGAAGTCATTGTGAGAAGTAGGTAGCTCAGCCTGGACTCTAGTCCCTTGAGTTAGGCAACTCTGAACAACAAATGAAGAGTGCCCAAAGAAGAGAAACCAACCCTACAATTTAATTTCGACTTGCCCATTTCTAAAAGTTTGTTCATATTTAAAATCCTAACATATAAATCATATTTGTAAATTTACTTGTTTATAGGGAAACGTGCTTACCTGAACTAATTTAAACATTTCATCTTGGAGCATGTGCCTAAGAGAATCTGAAGAATCTGGCAGTTGAGCCCTGGGTTCATTTCTCTGGGTCGGCTGAAGTGTTGGCACAGGTGTTTGTGAAGCAACACTGACTCCATTTGATCCGAAAGGTGGAACTGAGAAAGATTTATCTTTCAATGCAGAAATCTGTGCACTAGGTGGAAGCATATATATAAAAAAACACAATCAAGAAAAAACCAAATCAGATGTCTACAATCTGAATATTTTGATCTCACCTTTTCTAAAGGCTTTCTGGAAGTTTTCAGGAAATTTAAACCCTAAAGTCTATCGCTTTGTACTCACAGCCACCAAACACATTTGTCATCAGCACAGCGCATATGTGAATGCTATTTTATTAAGGGAGATGTAATGTCTAGTCAGTCATGGTCCCCTCCCTATGGTGTTACAACCCAGAACAGTCCACACGTTTATTTGACTCCTCTGGTCCCTGCAAGAATCTGACTTTGAAACCTATGCCATTATTCTGATGAGTTATACTAGGAATATTTTTTGTTACTAAATTTAATGATCCAGAATGGAGTTAAGAAAACTAGAGAAACTATGGGTTAAAAAAACGTTTAATTCTAAGATGGGAAGCGCAAACTCCCGTTGATCATCATTTAATGGAAACTACAATATTATGAACATTGTATTTCCAAACAAATCACAAAGTTTATATCTACAATTAAACCCTAACAAAAAAATTCTTACATAGGAATAAAAATTAAAGAACAAAATAAGTTTTTGGTCTTTTTAAATAAAATGATTGGGGATGACACAAATGTTTTCTAAGCAAATTGATTTTACAAACTAAATAAGGGAGCAGGCATTATTATATCCAGATAAATTGATCATCATCTCTAAAAAGAAAAGAATATATTAAATCACACTTAGATTATTTGGGTTTACATTCATTCCCTTTTGGCTATAATATTTGCCTTTAATCAAACATGTAATACTAATAAGCTCAATAACAAAACTTTATTTGGCAAATCCACAACTGACTTGCCTATTTTTTTTTTAAGTTTTTATTGGGGCACCTGGGTGGCTCAGTTGGTTAGGCCTCTGCTTTCGGCTTGGGTCATGATCCCAGGGTCCTGGAATCAAGCCCCACATCAGGCTCCCTGCTCAGCCGGGAGCCTGTTTCTTCCCTCTCCCGCTCCCCTTGCTTGTGCTCATTCTCTCTGTCAAATAAATAAAATCTTTAAAAAAAAATAAAAAATGGGGGCACCTGGGTGGCACAGCGGTTAAGCGTCTGCCTTTGGCCCAGGGCGTGATTCCGGCATTATGGGATTGAGCCCCACATCAGGCTCCTCTGCTATGAGCCTGCTTCTTCCTCTCCCACTCCCCCTGCTTGTGCTCCTTCTCTCGCTGGCTGTCTCTATCTCTGTCAAATAAATAAATAAAATCTTTAAAAAAAATAAAAAAGCTTTTATTAATTTATTTGAGAGAGAGAGCACAAGCAAGGGGAGGGGCAGAGAGAGGGGGAGAAGCAGACCCCCTGCTGTGCAGACAGCCCGACATAGGGTTGATCCCAGGACCCTGAGATCGTGACCTGAGTGGAAGAAGCTCCCCCAACTCACCTATTTTAAAGCAACTTTATTGGCCTTTGTTTCCAACAAGTAGCAACGAGATTAAGTCCAATAATGGAGAATTCTTCTAACGTAAGTCTATGCTATGTTATCCTATTTCAGCAAGATTTCTAAATACTAAACACACTGTTCAATCTCTGTTAAAGAAGTTCAAAAGACAGAATTGGATGAATCTGTTCTATGAGAGAATTAAAAGCATTTCATATGCTACTAGAAATCTGTTAGAGGCTTAAAATAAGCAACTTTAAGTAATATATCCACTACAGTTGACCCTTGAACAACAAGGGGGTTGGGGGCTTAACACTCATGCAGTCGAAAATCCACATATAACCTGACTCCTCAAAAACTTAACTACTCATAGCCTACTGATGACCAGAAACCCTACTATAACATAAACAGTCGATTAACATATTTTGTATGTTATGTGTGTTGCATACTACATTCTTACAATTAAGCAAGCTAGAGAAAAGAAAGTGTTATTAAGAAAGTCATAAGGAAGAAAAAATACATTTACAGAACCAAACTGTTTTTATCGAGAAAATTTTGTGTGTAAGGGGACCCAAGTGACTCAAACCCGTACTGTCCAAGGGTCAACTATACTTTTTTTCAGAAAAGACTATTCTAGAATGGTTCCTGTAATCTTCCAATAATAAAGGTGTCAGAAATGAGTACCTACATTGCTCTTTTAATGCTTTGTTTTGCTTTCATTTTACTCTTAGTTTTTATTTTATTTATTTATTTTTTTGTAAGATTTTATTTATTTATTTGACAGAGAGAGAGACAGCCAGCGAGAGCGGGAACACAGGCAGGGGGAGTGGGGGAGGAAGAAGCAGACTCCCAGCAGAGCCTGATGTGGGGCTCGATCCCAGCATTCCGGGATCACGCCCTGAGCCGAAGGCAGACACTTAACGACTGAGGCACCCAGGCGCCCATTTTACTCTTAGTTTTTAGTCAAAACATTTAGAATTACTTCAAAATGGCACAGTAGGCATCATTTCATTCTCTTATCTACTTGTAAAATAGGATTATATCTAAATGGTAGGTACACAAAAATTCTTACCTAGGAATTTCTGAACTTGCATCTACACAAAATGAATAAGGAACAGCGTGTTCAGGATTTGAGAAGGCTCCGATCATACTATAAGTAAAGATTAATAACTGATTAGGAAGATATTCTTCACATTTCCTAAGGTACAGGTGATCTAATGCTCAGCCATCTAAGAGTCTAAACATTCTTTAGTCCTCTATAATGCTTAGCTCATAATTACAATCCGTTTATATTTGTCTCCATAGCAATTAGTAACAGATTCAAACAAAAAGCAAAGAATATGTCCGGATGACTGAACATGTAACTTGAACACTGCTGACTGCCCAGCAGAAATAAAAGAATCTAACATGGGGAAGTGAAGTTGGCTGGGACCTCAAATTCCACCTATGGCAGAAGCAGACACTTTGTTCAAAAACACCACAGAGCCCTTATTATATTTAAAACTGTAAAGACTGGTCTTTTATTAATAGAATTATCTATTTGTAAAGGCACATCACATTTAAAATATATTTTTTGTTAACTGTCCAAAGAAATGAACAAAATTTGTATATTGAGAAGAGAAAGAAAACCTAATTACGTTGCTTTCTTATCCAAGGTAGTTCTAAAATTCTAAAACTTCAAAAATTCTAAAAATTAAGAAATCATATCCCACCTGCAACAGATTAAAACTGCCTTTGACTGTCCTTGAAGCAATAATATGTTAGCCAGCAGAATAGCCCTATACTGTGCAGTAATCACACCGTAACAGTGAACAATTATACATACATACTGTGATTCATAATGGTCCTTTATTTGATCCAAGAAAAATGGAATTAGTATGACAAGGTGTATCCCTAATTAGCAGCTGAATAAACTATGGTCTATTTACAGCTATATTTTACTTTGATAAGGCTGGTAGTGATGGAAGAACAAAAGGCATTTTAGGTATCATTACTTATTTCACTGTACCAAGATCTAGAAGTCTATAACATTTACTAAAGAATATCATTTACCGCTGCTACAAAGTTAAATTTCACTAGGAACACAATATCACCATGAAACATATACTGTCAATTATTAGAAAAATAACATCTTCATCAAATGAATCCCAGCAGGCAGTAACAATCACTTCCTTACTTTTTTCCCCCTTACCATTTCTGTTCAGTTGATTTTTTCTCCATACATGTCTTCAGTGGTTCTTCCCTTAGACGCTGAACCTCTCCTGTGGAATGCTGTTAAAATTAACAGTAGCCGAAAAGGAAAGGAGTCATATAAATAGGTATTACTGTCTTAAATGTCCTGAGTTTCACATTAACCACTCTCCTGGAGTAACAACAGTCTAAAAGCAAGTGAGAAACCAAGCATTAAATGAATTCCCAGTGCTGCTCTGATCAGATTTTTAACTGTGTGAATTGCTTTCGGCCCATCACCCTGAGCCACTGAGCATATTAAAACACAAAGACAAATGATGTCAGTGGAATTATTTACACTACATTTAAAAATACCATGTAAATTACATATACCCATCACTACATGATAATAAGTACATTCTGAAAACAATTATAAACAGGAAAAACTAACCCCTCTTGAAGGAACTTTTTCAGTAATTAGAAATGTCTGTGTTCCAACTGAAAATGCAGTACAGTTTTGAGAAAACAAATAATGCATAAAAATGATATATGTGCAAAAACTGCCTACTACAGCTAAATTATACATTTTGAATATAGAATACTTCTATTCCTCTTAAGTTAATTTACCATAGCAGTTTATGAAAAAAATTTCACTGTCTGAAATTATTAGACATCTTACTAATGACAGAATTTCAGTGAAAGAAAAATGCTGCATGGTCTGGCTATTCTCTACAACCCACAGTGTACTTTAAAAAAGATAACAGCTTGGTTGGATGATTAATTAAAAACACTTAAGTATAATTTAAATAACATTATCCACTATTTATTGACTTACTTCTTCTAAATGCTGTGGTAAAGTCTGCATGTTATTGGCAATATTGGGACTTTTAAGACTTCCAACAGGCTCTTTGGTACCTTCTACAGGGAAACAAGGAGAAAGAGAAAAGTGACCATTTGAAAAAAATCAGTTTAGGGGCACCTGGGTGGCTCAGTCGGTTAAGCATCTGCCTTTGGCTCAGGTCATGATCCCAGGATCCTGGGATCGAGTCCCACAACAGGCTCCTTGCAAAGCGAGGAGTCTGCTTCTCCCTCCCTCTCTCTACACCCCCCACTCGTGCTTGCTCGCTCTCTCTCTCAAATAAATAAAATCTTTAAAAAAAAGAAAAGAAAAAATCAGTTTACTTTTTAGAAGTTTCAGGAATATTACAGGAAACAAGTATAATGGCAGAAATATTTTCTATCTTCCTTATAAAAAGTTTCTTTAAATTTAATTAACATACAGTGTATTATTAGTTTCAGAGGTAGAGGTCAGTGATTCATTAGTCTTGTATAATACCCAGTGCTCATTACATCACATGCCCTCCTTAAAGTCCACCACCCAGTTACCCCCTCCCCCCATCACCCTCCCCTCCAGCAACCCTCAATTTGTTTCCTATGATTAAGAGTCTCTTATGGTTTGTCTCCCTCTCTGATTTCATCTTGTTTTATTTTTCCCTCCTTTCCCCCATGATCCTCTGTTTTGTTTCTTAAATTCCATACGTGAGTGAGATCATATGGTAATTATCTTTCTCTGATTGACTTATTTTGCTTAGCATAATACCCTCTAGTTCCATTCGTGTTGTTGCAAATGGCAAGATTTCATTTTTTGATGGCTGAGTAGTATTCCATTGCATGCATATGTGTGTGTGTGTATATGTGTGTGTTATATATATACATGTATGTATATATATACACGTATGTATGCATATACACACATACATATATATATGTACACACAATATCTTCTTTATCCACTCATCTGTTGATGGACATGTGGGCTCTTTCCATAGTTTGGCTATTGTGGACATTGCTGCTATAAAACACTGGAGTACAGGTGCCCCTTCGGATCACTACAGTTGTATCTTAGTGTAAATACCTAGTAGTGCAATTGCTGGGTCAAGGGTAGCTCTATTTTCAACTTTTTGAGGAACCTCCCTACTGTTTTCCAGAGTGGCTGCACCAGAGTGCATTCCCACCAACAGTGTAAGAGGGTTCCCCTTTCTCCGCATCCTCGCCAACATCTGTCACTTCCTGAGTTGTTGATTTTAGCCATTCTGACCGGTGTGAGGTCGTATCTCATTGTGGTTTTGATTTCTATTTCCCTGATGCTGAGTGATGTTGAGCACTGACAGGATGGGAGAAGATGTTTGCAAATGTCTTATCAGATAAAGGGCTAGCATCCAAAATCTATGAAGAACTTATCAAACTCAACACCCAAAGAATAAATAATACAATCAAGAAATGGGCAGAAGACATGAACAGACATTTCTCCAAAGGAGACATAGAAATGGTCAACAGACATATAAAAATGTTTTTTAAAAACACCTGAAGACACCCTCCTCATCAAGTGAATCCCTGATGAGCCTTGAGAGACCTCATATCAGTGTGTTTAACTCCACGCAAAACTCTGAGAGTTTCTGTTTTAACAAAGACTGTCAAAGAAAGGGTCACAGAATTGGTTCACAAAAATGAAGAGGCCCATGAGAGATACATAACAAAAAAGGCCCAAGAATTGTAAATTCAGGTTATGAGTTAGTGCATTCAAAATTTCTTATATATTACACTCTTTTTTTTTCAAGATTTATTTATTTTAGTCGGGAAGGGGCAGAGGCAGAGGAAAACAGAGAATCTCAAGCAGACTGTCCACTAAGTGCAGAGCCTGCCATGGAGATCGACCCCACAGCCCCAAGATCACAAACTGAGCTAAAATCAAGAGTTGGATGCTTAACCAACTGAGCCACCCAGGCGCCCCATGCTCTCTTTTAAGTTTTGGTTTTAGGCAATTATAAACATACTAATTTAGATATAAGACTAAATAAATTATCTCAGATAATCATTCACCGACTTCAAATTAATAAAAATCAAATAAAAAGATTAGCCAAATGAACTGACCTTCATAGTCTGATTGATGTATTTCCATTTCCTCTTGGTTAAATGTTTCTACTTCTAAAATGTCCTCATCAATATCTATAAATTCTTTTTCAGTATTATCAGTAACAGAAATAATCTCATCTTTGGTTTCTTTTATTTCAGGATTATATGCTTCAGTTGGCGTTCTACTGACAAAAATAAAGGAGCTAGAATTATAACTCATTCTTAGAAACAAAATCTTGCTTTCGATTGATTCTCTTTACAGAAAAAGAACATTAGGTTTCATATTTATAGTGTTCTTTTTTTTAACCATGTCTGGTACATAGTAGAAGCTCAATAAAAGGTTGCTCAATGCATGACTAAACATCCCAGTTTAGTTACTTACTTTAGTTACTTTAGTTATTTACTCAAATAACTGGAATAATTTCAACCTATGAAATCTGCCATTCTCACAAAGGAATCTCCCTGCTATTAAAGGTTCAACCTTGTTATTCAAAGATATATTGCTTCATATGTTAAAATGGATGAAATGATTAGCTCAACTTCCTCTGACACAGGAAATCAATTAATATAATGAAAGGATCTCTCAGAATGAGAATTAGCTCCTCTCTCAGGAGATATAAGCTAGAACAAAAGGGAAGAAATATATTTTGCAATGAATTGTTAAAGTACTTCAGAAAGTACTCACTTCCTCCTTCTCCACAGCTCAAAGAAATGCTCATTCCTTTACCTTTCAGGGGTTCAATTCTTGCCATTAAGCCCAAACACCATCAAAGAGGTATCATCCACTGAAAAGGAATGTGTAATCAAAAACTTACTTCAAGATACTTTGATGAGATTCATTTTGATCATTTCTTTCCTCAGTCCCACCTTGAGTGAATACTGCAACAGAACAGCCAGCTTCTATTTTGCAATCATGCTCAATGTTGGGTCTACTCTGAGACTGAGAGTGATGATTTTCTAGCACCTAAAAACAAACCATTTACATTAATTAGCATTCATAATCGAATCCCATACTTTTCACTACAGTTTTAGATTATTAATATTTTCTACAGACATACTTCTGATTAAATCTTTCATTCATTTATCAGTATTTACTGCATTTCTATAACTCAATATTTGATGTTGAGGCAATGTTCAAGTCTTTACTCCACCTGGAAAAAACAAATCTGACTACCTAAATAGTATTGGAAAGAAATCAGCCTTATAAATTTGTAAGGGGGGGGGTACCTGGCTGGCTCAGTTGGTTAAGCATCTGACTTGATTTTGGCTCAGGTCATGGTCTCAGGTCTGCGCTCAGCATGGAATATGCTTGTCCTTCTCCCTCTGCTCCCCCCCATGCTCGCTCACTCTCTCAAATAAAAAAAAAAAATCTTTTAAAAATATAAAAATAGGGGCGCCTGGGTGGCACAGCGGTTAAGCGTCTGCCTTCGGCTCAGGGCGTGATCCCAGCGTTGTGGGATCGAGCCCCACATCAGGCTCTTCTGCTATGAGCCTGCTTCTTCCTCTCCCACTCCCCCTGCTTGTGTTCCCTCTCTCGCTGGCTGTCTCTATCTCTGTCAAATAAATAAATAAAATCAAATCTTTAAAAAAAAATAAATAAAAATAAAAAAAAAATATAAAAATAAATTAAAAAAACCTAAATTTGTAAGGTATGTTACCAATGTTTTCAAGTCACAAAACAATAACAATAAAAATGTTAAGTTGCTTTCACTTAACTCTTTTTGCTATTATAAAGGCACTTAGTAATTATTCCAATATGACACAATGAGTAAAAATATACGCAAGTAAAAATATATGCAGCTAAAAATACAGGGATATATCTCTTTTAAGTCTCTTATTTAGAAATTTGGGAAAGCATCACCTAGAAACACAAATTTCAGTGAAAACAAATATCACAATATTTTAAGTAAACTACCTTAGGAATAACAAACACTGATCTCAAGAAATGAAAAAGATCTCATAAAAACAAAATATACACACATTTCCTGAAACTTAGAATAAATTATTTTAGAATGAAGGCAATTTATTATTTTTTATTTTAACTTTAATTTTTAAATTTTTTAAAGTAATCTATATACCCAACATCGGGCTTGAACTCACAACCCCAAGATCAAGAGTCCCATGTTCTACCACCGAGCCAGCCAAGGCCCCAGAATGAAAGCACTTTAAAATAGAACAAATATAGTTCTCTCTCTCTCTCTTATCTCTCCCCACAAAACAAAACAAAAAAGTAAAATGAAAGAGAACAAACACAGAATTAGAACAGGTAGAGGTAAGTCAACCAAGATGGTGACATAGGAGGCTCCTGAATTCCCCCCTCCCACAGACACACTAAATGTACAACTACACACAAAGCAATTAATGCTGAAAGAAATCTAGAAACTAGCTGAGAGATTCCTACATATCAAGCAAATGAGAAAATATCCACACAGAGATAGAAAAGGCTGAGACACACTCTCACCATATATCCCACCTCTGGCACAGCTCCCTATAAACAGGAGGGAACTCCCAACTTCACTCTTAGAAGTGAAGGGCTTGGACTCCACACTTAGTACTCTAACTTTTAAGACTCCCACTTGAGGGATGGGCCTCCAAAACACCTAGCTCTGAAAGCCAATGAGGGTTGCATCCATAAGTCCCACAGGACCATAGCAAACAAAGCAGCAGCTACTAACAGGTGCACAAGTACTCACTGCAGCTATCCCCCAAAGGCTCAGCATAGAGGAACAGTTGAAAACACCCATCTCCCAGTCTTCCCCTGGAAGGAATCCCGCTGCCCACTTCTAGGGGCTAACTATGATACCCAGGAGTCTGGCAAGCTGATGGACACCTCCCTGCCTTCTCTCTCTAGCCCATTCAAAGTCATCAGTATCTCCCTGCAAGCAGCTTGTACACACATGTGGGTGCCCCAACTTTTATAGCTGCTGACTGAAGGACAGGTCCCCAAATCACGTGTCTCTGACAACTAACTGAACTTGCATTTATGGGTCCCACAGGAATGTAGCAAAGAAGCAGTTCTTAATGACTGGAGGAACACCCCCTTGTAGTTATACACCTGAGCCTACTTCACAGAGAGTGAGCAAATACGCCCATCTTCCAGTTTCTCCCCAGAAAGGGCTTACCTACATACTTCGTCACATGCTGCCTTGGAGTCCAGCTTCCAATTACTGTGCACCTACATGCTAAATGTGACCTACACCTTTGGGACACTGATATAGGTCTTGGCATACCCCCAGCCACTGGGAACCACTAAGAACAAAGAAGAAGACCTAGACCGTCCAAAGATTTCAGGGCTAACCAAAGGTCAGGGGATTGATGAGGTTCATCTCCTACACGAGACCACTCTATCCAGCCTGGGAGATGTGGCTGCTTTAGCTAATGCACAGAAACCAACACAGAATGTCAAGTAAAATGAATAAACAGGAATATGTTCCAAACAAATGGACAAGATAAATCTCTAGAAACAGATCTTAATGAAATGGAAACAATCCTGACAGAGAAAATCATGGTCACAGAGGTCAGGTGATGAACAAAGTGAACATTTAAGTGATGCATGAACAAAGTGAGAATTTCAACAAAGAGAAAACACAAAAAAGTAACAAACAAATTACAGAGCTAAAGAATATGATAATTGAAACAAAAAATTCAATGAAGAGATTTAAAAGCAGATTGGATCAAGTGGAAGAAAGGATCAGAAAATTCGATAGCAGGGCACTGGAATTCATCCAATCTGAGGAGCAAAAAGGAAAAAAAAATGTAAAAGAGTGAAGAAAACTTAAGGGACTTATGGGACACCATAAAGCAGACAATTTTATGCATTCTAGTGGTCCCAGAGGGAGGCGAAAGAGAAAGGAGAAGAAAGCTTATTCTGAGAAATAATAACTGAAAACTTCTCAAATCTGAGGAAAGAAACAGACATTCAGATCCAGGAAGCCTAGAGGGTTCTAAATAATACAAACCCAAAAAGACCTATACTGAGGCACATTATTGTCAAAAGTTAAATTGTCAAAAGTTAAAGACATTGTCAAAAGTTAAAGACAAAAAATTGTCAAAAGTTAAATTGTCAAAAGTTAAAGACAGGGGCGCCTGGGTGGCACAGCGGTTAAAGCGTCTGCCTTTGGCTCAGGGCGTGATCCCGGCGTTATGGGATCGAGCCCCCACATCAGGCTCCTCCGCCATGAGCCTGCTTCTTCCTCTCCCACTCCCCCCTTGTGTTCCCTCTCTCGCTGGCTGTCTCTATCTCTGTCGATTAAATAAATAAAATCTTTAAAAAAAAAAAAAAAAGTTAAAGACAAATAAAAAATCTTAAAAATGGCAAAAAAAAAAAAAAAGAAGAACAATTTGTTACATATAAGGAAGCCCCTTAATGTTATCAGCATTTTCAGTAGAAACTTTGCAGGCCAGGGGGAGTGGGAATGACATACTCAAAGTGCTGAGGGGAAGAATACTCTACCCAGCAAAGTTGTCCTTCAGAACTAAAGGAGAGAGAAAATTTTTCCCAGGCAATCAAAAACTGAAAGAGTTCATGACCACTATACCAGCCTTACAAGAAATGTTAAAGGGAGTTCTTCAAGCTGAAACAAGAAAACTAATGGGTAACAAGAAAATATGTGAAAGTATAAAACCCACTGGTAAAGGTAAATATATAGTTAAATTCAGAATACTCTAGTATTATAATGGTGGTGGGTAATACACAACTCTAGTATGAAGATTAAAAGAAGAATTAAAAGTAACTATAATAATTTGCTAATAGATACACAATGTAAAAAGATGCAAATTTTTACTTCACAAACATAAAAATGTGGGAGGAAAGGGAGTGTAAAAACGTAGAGATTTTATAGGTATTAAAAGTTAAGTTATCACCTTAAAATAGAATATTATAAATACAGCATGTTTTATGTAAGCTTCAGGATAACTACAAAACAAAAACCTACAATAGACATAAAAAAAAAAAGAAAAAGCATATCATTACAGAAAGTAATCCAATAACAGAGGAGAAAAGAGGAAGAACTTAAAAAAAAAAACCTGAAAAAAATCAAGAAAATTACAATATTAAGTCCATACCTATCAATAATTAATTTAAAGATAAATGGAGGAAGGGCATCTGGGTAACTCAGTCAGTTAAGTGTCTGATTCTTGATTTTGGCTCAGTCATGATCTCAAGGTTGTGAGATCAAGCCCCATGTCAGGCTCCATGCTCACCGGGGAGTTCGCTTGAGATTCTCTCTTTCCCTCTCTCTCTGTCCCTCCCCGCTGCATGCTCTCCCCCTCTAAAATGAACAAATAAATCTTAAAAGGATAAATAAAAATAAATAAATCTTAAAAGGATAAATAAAAATAAATAAATTAATTAAAATTAAAATTAAAAAATGGACTAAATTATCCAATCAAAAGACACGGAGAGTTCTCCTAACAGTCCTGGCTTAGGTCTGAGGAACTTTCTTTATTCTGCTTGACCTTGCACTACTACCAGAGCTGATCAGGCTGGATGGGCACCTGACCTAAGCTGAGCCAATCAGTCTTTCTCAAAAATATGAATGGCTTGGAAAATACAGCCGAGCCGCACTGGCCTTGGAACCATAAGGCTCTGTGGAGTTAGGATCACAAGTAGCCACATCTGAGTGAACCTTGCAAAGGTCTAGAGGAGCATAAAAAAGGGTCTCAAAACGGAAGAGAGTTTACATAGAGAATGGAATATTCTTGCAAAGAGAAGAAGAATGACAGGTAAAGTGTTCCCCAAAATAAGGAGGTAAGAAGAAGAGCTCACTGGTGACTTTCCAGTTGCCATAATGACCAGCTGTATTTCCTCAAATAGATTTCACAAGATTTTCCTGCATCCTTCTGAAAAATTCCTCATTGACAAGGAAAAAAAAAAAAAAGACAGGGAGTTGTTATATGGATGAAAAAAAAAAAAAAGACTCAACCAGCCACTGCCTATAAGAGAGTCCCTTAAGCATTAAGGACACACAGAAACTGAAAGTGAAGAGATGGAAAAATATCCCATGCAAATGGAAATAAAAGGAAAACAGGAGTAGTTATACTTATATCAGACAAAACAGAATTTAAGCCAAAGAATGTAACAAGAGATAAAGACATTATATAATGATAAAGGGGTCAATCCATCAAAAACATTTAATATTAGTAAATATTTATGCAGCCAATATAGAAGCAACTAAATATTTAGAGCAAATATTAACAGATACGAGGAGAGAATTAGACAGCAATACAACAGTAGAGGAGTTCAATACCACATGATAGGTCAGATGGACCTAACAGACATTTACAAAACATTCTATCCAATAGCAGCAACATATACATCCTTCTCAAGGGCATATGGAACATTCTCCAGGAGAGATTATATGTTAGGCCATAAAAACAAGTCTTAATAAATTTAAGATTAAAATCATATTGAGTATTTTTCCAACATTGATATGAAACTAGAAATCAATTAAAAGAAGAAAACTGTGCCAATCACAAATATGCAAGATTAAACATGCTCCTGAAGAACAAATGACTCAAAGGTGAAATAAAAAAGGAAGTAAAAAAAAAATGTCTTGAAACAAAGGAAAATGAAAACACAACATACCAAAACTTGTGAGGCTCAGCAAAAGCAGTCTTAAGAGGGAAGTTCACAGCAATAAATGCCTGCATCAAGAAAAAAGAAAGATCTAGGGGTGCCTGGGTGGCTCAAATGGTTAAGTGTCCAACACTTGATTTCAGTTCAGGTCATGATCTCAGGTTTGTGAGATCAAGCCCCATGTCAGGCTCCACGCTCAGGAGGGAATGTGCTTCTCTTCTCCTCCCTCTCCCTCTGGCCCCCCCCTCAAAAATTAATTAATTAAAAGAGAAAAGAAAGATCTCAAACAACCTAACTTTATACCTGAAGAAACTAGGAAATAAGAATTAAATCCAACATTAGTAGAAGAAAAGAAATAAAGATCAGAGCAGAAACAAATGATATATAGACTAAAAAGACAAGAGAAAAGATCAAAGAAAATAAGAACTGGATTTTGGAAAAAATAAACAAAATAGGCAAACCTTTAGCCAGACTCAAAAAGAAGAAGAAGAAAAAAAAGACAGGACTCAAATTTAGAAATGAAAGAAGAGACACTACAACCAGATAGTACACAAACACTACTGATCATAAGAGACCACTATAAACAATTACAAGCCAAGAAATCAGACAACTTAGAAGAACTGGATAAATTCCTAGAAACATACAGTCTAGTAAGACTGAGTTATGAAAAATAAAAAATGTAAACAGATCAGTAATGAGTAGAGAGACTGAATCAGTAATCACAACCTTCCAAAGGAGAAAACCCCAGAGCCAGATAGCTTCACTGGCAAATTCTACCCAACATTTAAAGAATTAATCCCAATCTTTCCCAAACTCTTCTAATAAACCGAAGAGAGAGAATGCTCCCAAACTCATTTTACAAGGCTACCATTAGCCTTATACCAAAGCTAGACAAGGACACTATAAGAAAAGTATAGGCCACCATCTCCAGGGAACAAAAGATGTAAAAATACTCGACAAAATATCAGCAAACTGAATTCAATAGTACATTAAAAGGATCATATACCATGATCAAGTGGGATTATTCCAGGGATGCAAAGATGGTTCAACATCTGCAAATGAGTCAATCTGATATATCTCATCAACAAAATGAAAGATTAAAATCATATGATCATTTCAATATATGCAGAAAAAGAATTTAACAAAATTCAACATACACTCATGATTTAAAAAATTGTCAACAAACTGGGTACAACAGAAATGTGTCTCGACATTCTAAAGACCATACATGAGAAGCCTACAGCTAATAAATTCAACAGCAAAAAAACAAAAACAAAACAAAAACAAAAAACCCGAAAGTTTCTCCTCTAAGATCAGGAACAAGGCAAGGATGCCCAATCTCACCACTTTTATTTGACATAGTACTAGAAGTCCTACTCAGAACAAGCAATTAAGCAAGAGGGGGGAAAAAAAAAAGGCATCCAAAACAGAAAGGAAGAAGTAAAACTGTCCCTATCTGCAGATGATGACATGATATTATATACAGTCCTAAAGAGTCCACCAAAAAACAAAGGTTAGAATAAATGAATTGCAGGATGCAAAATCAATATACAAAATCAGATGCATTTAGATACACAAACAACAAATTATTGGAAAGAAAACTTAAACAAATCTCATTTACAATTGCATCAAAAAATAAAATATCTAGGAATAAATGTAACCAAGGAGGTGAAAGACCTTTACACTGAAAACAGTAAGACACTTCTAAAGATCACAAATAAATGGAAACATATTTTGTGCTCATGGATTATGAGAATTTATGTTGTTAAAATATCCATACTACCCAAAGCAATCTAGAGATTCAGTGCAATCTATATCAAAACTCCAATGGTATATTACACACAAAAAGAACACATAATCCTAAAACTCATATGGAGCTACAAAAGATTTCAAATAGCCAAAGAAATCTTAAGAAAGAATAACAAAGCTAGAGGTATCATGCTTCCTGATTACAAACTATATTACAAAACTGTAATAATCAAAACAGAATAGTATTGGCATAAAAACAGACATATATATCAGTGGAACATTAACAGAGAACTAAGAAATAAACTCATGCGTCTATGGTCAAGTAATTTGGAAAAGGAGCCAAGAATATTCAACGAGAAAAGGATAGCCTCTTCAGCAAATGGTTTTGGAAAGACTGGATAGCCACATGCAAAAAATGAAACTGGACCCCTATCTTACACCATTTACAAAAATCAACTCAAAAAGATTTGAGGCGCCTCGGTGGCTCAGTCAGTTCAGCATCTGCCTTCAGCTCAGGTCATGATCCTGGGGTCCTGGGATCAAGCCCCGCTTTGGGCTCCCTGCTCAGAGGGAAGTCTGCTTCTCCCTCTGCCCTTTGTCAGCATTTCAACAATCTTCACAGCATATTCACTAGGAGCTGATTCCATCCGTAGAAACCCCTTTCTTTGCTCATCCCTAAGAAGCAACTCCTCATTTGTGAAATTTCTATCACAAGATGGCAGCAATTCAGTCACATCTTCAGCTTCTACTTCTAATTCAAGTTCTCTTGCTATTTCTACCACATTTCCAGTTACCCGCCCCCCTGAAGTCTTGAACCCCTCAAAGTCATCCACAAGGTTAAAACCAGCTTCTTCCCAACTCCTGTTAATAACGATATTTTGACCTCTTCCCGTGAATCCTGAATGTTCTTAATGGCAACTAGAATGGTGAATCCTTTCCAGGAGGTTTTCAATTTACTTTGCCCAGATCCATGAGAGTAATCACTATGGTAGGTACAGACTTATGAAATGTAAGACTTTCTTCAATATAAGACTTGAAAGTCAAAATTACTCCTATCCATGGGCTACAGGATAGATATAGTTGTTACCAGGCATGAAAACATGGATTTCATGGTACATCTCCATCAGAGTTTTTGGATGGCCAGGTGGATTGTCAATGAGTGGTAATCTTTTAAAAGGATTTTTTTTTTTTTCTGAGTAAGGGTCTCAAGAGTGGGCTTCAAATATTCACTAAACCACTTTGTAAACAGATGAGCTGACATCCAGGCTTTGTTGTTCCATTTATGGAGCTTAAACACAGTAGATTTAGCATAATTCTTAAGGGCCTTAGGGTTTTCAGAATGGTAAATTAGCACTGACTTCAATTTAAAGACACTGGCAGCATTAGCCACTAACAAGAGAGTCAGCCTGTCCTTTTTCCTTCTATTTTTTTTTAAGATTTGATTGATTGATTGATAGTGCAAGTCGGGGGAGAAACAGTGGGAGAGAAAGAATCTATAGGAGACTCCACACAGAAAGCAAAGCCCAACACAGGGCTTGATCTCATGACACCGAGATCATAACCTAAGCCAAAATTGAGAATCAGACACTCAACTGACTGAGCCACCCAGGTGCCCCTATTTTCTTATTTGATTAATCATGTCTTTTTTTTTAAGTTTTTACTTAAATTCCAGTTAGTTAACATATAGTATAATACTGGTTTCAGGAGTACAATTTAGTGATTCATCACTTACATACAACACCAAGTGTTCATCACAACAAGTGCCCTCCTTAATACCCAACACTTATTTAGCCCATCCCCTGCCCATCTCCCCTCCAGCAACCCTCAATTCGTTCTCTATAGTTAAGAGTCTCTTATGGTTTGCCTCACTCTTTTTTTCCCCTTCCCCTATATTCATCTGTTTTGTTTCTTAAACATATGAGTGAAATCATATGGTACTTGTCTTTCTCTGACTTACTTTGTAGAATAATACACTCTAGTTCCGATCCATGTCATTGAAAATTCAAGATTTCATTCTTTTTGATGGCTGAGTAATATTCCTGTGTGTGTGTGTACGCATGTGTGTATCACCAGGTGGTGATCTCAGGATTGTGGGATCAAGCCACTCATCGGGCTCTAAGCACAGCAGGAAGTCTGCTTGAGATTCTATCCCTCTGCCTCTGCTCCTCTCTGCACTGGTGCTGTCTCTCTAAAATACACAAATCTTTAAAAAAAAATTCTAAGAAAAAAAAAAGAATTGGTGCTATACTTTGTCAAATGCTTTTTCTGCATCTACTGAGAGGGTCATATGGTTCTTATCCTTTCTTTTATTAATGTGATGTTTCATGTTGATTGATTTGTGAATACTGAACCACCCCTGCATCCCAGGAATAAATCCCACTTGACCATGGTAAATAATTCTTTTAATGTACTATTGAATTCAATTTGCTAGTATCTTGTTGAGAATTTCTGCATCAGTGTTCATCAGGGATACTGGCCTGTAATTCTCCCTTTTTGGTGAGATCTTTAGTTTTGGAATCAAGGTAATGCTGGTCTCATAGAATGAGTTTGGAAGTTTTCCTCCCATTTCTATTTTTTGGAACACTTTGATTAGAATAGGTATTAACTCTTCTTTATATGTTTGGTAGAATTTCCCTGGGAAGCCATGTGGCTCTGGACTTTTGCTTGTTGGGAGATTTTTTTTAAGATTTTTTTTTATTTATTTATTCGACAGAGATTGAGACAGGCAGCGAGAGAGGGAACACAAGCAGGGGGAGTGGGAGAGGAAGAAGCAGGCTCACAGCAGAGGAGCCTGATGTGGGGCTCGATCCGATAATGCTGGGATCACGCCCTGAGCTGAAGGCAGACACTTAACTGCTGTGCCACCCAGGCGCCCCTGTTGGGAGATTTAAAAATATTTTATTTATTAATTTATTTATTTGAGAGGGACCAGGGAGGAGCAAAGGGAAAGAGAGGAAGAGAATCTTAAGCAGGCTCCACACCCAGTACAGAGCCCATCGCAGGGCTCAATCTCACAACCCTGAGATCATGACCTGAGCTGAAGTCAAGAGTCTGACACTTAACTAACTGAGCCACCCAGGTGCCCCTGTTGGGAGATTTTTGATTACTGATTCAATTTCTTTGCTGGTTATGGGTCTGTTCAAATTTTCTATTTCTTCCTGTTTCTGTTTCGGTAGTTTATACGTTTCTAGGAATGTATCCATTTCTTCCAGAATGCCTAATTTGTTTGCATATAATTGCTCATAATATTCACTTCTAATTGTTTGTGTTTCTATGGTGTTGGCTGTGATCTTTTATTCATGATACCATTTATTTGGGTCCTTTCTCTTTTCATTTTGATAAGTCTGGCTAGGGGCTTATCAATTTTGTCAATTCTTTAAAGAATCAGCTCCTAGTTTCATTGATCTGTTCTTTTTGTTTGCTTGTATGCTTCCCTATCATTTATTTCTGCTCCTAGCTTTATTATTACTTCTTTTGCTGGCTTTAGGCTTCATTTGCTATTCCTTTTCTAGCTCCTTTAGGTGTAAGGTTAGGTTGTGTATTTGAGACTTTTCCTGATTTTTGAGGTAGGTCTGTATCATGATGTATTTACCTCTTACGACCACTTTTGCTGCATCCTAAAGTTTTGGGCCATGATGTTTTCATTTTCATTTGCTTCCATATATTTTTTGTATTTCTTTAATTTCCTAGTTAACCCATTCATTCTTCAATAGGATATCCTTTAACCTCCATGTATTTGTGGTCTTTCATTTGTGTGTGTGTGTGTGTGTGTGTGTGTGTGTGTGTGTGTGGTTGACTTTAAGTTTCATAGTATTGTGGTCTGAAAATATGCATGGTATGATCTCAATCTTTTTGTACTTGTTGAGGCCTGATTTGTGACCCAGTATGTGATCTAATCTGGCAAACGTTCCATGTGCACTCAAAAAGAATCGGCTGCTTTAGAATGTAGTGTCTCAAGTGGATCTGTTAAGTACATCTGGTCCAGGGTGTCATTCAAAGCCCTTGATTCCTTGTTGATTTTCTGTATAGATGATCTGTCAATTGCTGTAAGTGGGGTGTTAAAGTCCCCTACTATTACTGTATTGTTATCCATGAGTTTATGTTGCTGC
This sequence comes from Ailuropoda melanoleuca, assembly GCF_002007445.2. Taxonomy (NCBI): domain Eukaryota; kingdom Metazoa; phylum Chordata; class Mammalia; order Carnivora; family Ursidae; genus Ailuropoda; species Ailuropoda melanoleuca. The sequence continues at coordinate 118,672,399 of NC_048220.1, read as the reverse complement.
TAATTGATTTATATATCTGGGTGCTCCCAAGTTGGGGGAATAAATATTTACAATTATTAGGTCTTCTTGTTGGATAAACCCCTTTATTGTGATATAGAGCCCATTTTCATTTCTTGTTACAGTCTTTTCTTTAAAATGTAGTTTGTCTGATGGGCATTAAGGGGGGCATATGATGTGATGAGCACTGGGTGTTATACACAACTCATGAATCATTGAACATTGTATCAAAAACTAACGATGTACTATATGTCGACTAATTGAATTTTTTTAAAAAAGAGTTTCATTCTACACACACACAAATACAGTTATTCTGATATAAGTATGGCTACTGCAGCTTTCTTTTGACATCCATTAGCATGATAAATGGTTCTCTATCCCCTCACTTTCAATCTGCAGGTGTCTTTAGATCTAAAATGAGTCTCATGTAGGTAGCATATAGATGGGTCTTGTTTTTGTTTTTACCCTACGTCTTTTGATTGGAGCATTTAGTCCATTTACGTTCAGAGTGATTACTGATAGATATGAATTTAGTGCCATTGTATCACCCGTAAAGTCACTGTTCCTGTAGATTGTCTCTGTTCCTTTCTGGTCTTTGTTACTTTTGGTCTTTCTTTCCCACTCAAAGAGTCCCCTTTAATATTTCTTGCAAGGCTTGTTTAGGGGTCATGGACTCCTTTAGTTTTTGTTTGTCTGGGAAACTCTTTCTCTCTCCTTCTACTCTGAACGACAGCCTTGCCAGATAGAGTATTCTTGGCTGCATATTTTTCCCATTCAGCACGTTGAATATATCATGCCACTCCCTTCTGGCCTGCCAGGTTTCAGTGGAGAGACCTGCCAAACTTATTTGTCTTCCCTTGTATGTTAGGGTTTTCTTTTCCCTTGTTGCTTTCAGGATTCTTTCCTTATCTATTGTGCAAATTTTACTATCTCTTGGTGTTGGCCTGTTTTTGCTGATTTTGAGGGGAGTTCTCTGTGCTTCCTGGATTTGGATGTCTGTTTCCTTCCCCCAGATTAGGGAAGCTTTCACCTATAATTTGTTCAAACAAACCTTCTGCCCCTTCTTCTCTCTTCTCCTTCTGGGACTCCTATGATACAGATATTATTACACTTTATAGAGTTGCTGAGTTCCCTAAGTCTACGTTCAGGATCCAATCTATCTTTCTTTTTTTTTTTTAAGATTTTATTTATTTTTGACAGAGATAGAGACAGCCAGCGAGAGAGGGAACACAAGCAGGAGGAGTGGGAGAGGAAGAAGCAGGCTCATAGCAGAGGAGCCTGATGTGGGGCCCGATCCCATAACGCCGGGATCACGCCCTGAGCCAAAGGCAGACACTTAACCACTGTGCCACCCAGGCGCCCCCCAATCTTTCTCTCTTCTTTTCAGCTTCATTATTTTCCATAATTTTATCTTCTACATCACTTATTCATTCCTCTGCTTCTGCCATTCTCATGGTTATTACATCCAGTCAATTCTGCATAGGGTTATAGCATTTTTTATTTTGGCCTGACTAGTTTTTGTTTTTTATCTCTGCAGTAAAGGACTCGCTGGTGTCTTCTATGTTTTCCTCAAGCCCAGCTAGTGTTCTTATGATTGTTGTTTTAAATTCTGGTTCAGGCATATTACTTCTATCTGTTTTGATTAGATCCCTGGCAGAGACCTCTTCTTTCTTTTGTGATGAATTCCTCCATCTTGGCATTCTGACTAGGTCTCTGTCTTCTTTTTTTTTTTTTAAGATTTTATTTATTTATTTGACAGAGATAGAGACAGCCAGTGAGAGAGGGAACACAAGCAGGGGGAGTGGGAGAGGAAGAAGCAGGCTCATAGCGGAGAAGCCTGATGTGGGGCTCAATCCCATAACGCCGGGATCACGCCCTGAGCCGAAGGCAGACGCTTAACCGCTGTGCCACCCAGGCGCCCCTAGGTCTCTGTCTTCTGAGTGTTACGAAAGCCAGTTATGTTTCCTGCTCCTGAGAGTAATGGCTATATTAAGAAGAGGTTCTATACCGTCCAAGGCCTCGTGCTTCACGAAGTGTTTCTGGTATATGCTGTGTGCACTCTGTTGTTATGTTTTGGCTGCTCTTCCCCTCCAGTCAGTCCTCTGCAGAGTTTCTCCTTTCCTGCAATGGGGAGTATTTAGACTTTGCCCAGTGTGTGGCGAGTTTTAAATAGGTGAGTTTTGGTCTGCTTAAAGAGGCTAGGTCCTGGATGCCTGGGTAGCTCAGTCAGTTAAGCATCTGACTCAGATTTCAGCTAGGTTCATGATCTTAGGGTTAGGAGATAGAGCCCCATGTCAGGCTCCACATTCAGCATGGAGTGCTTAAGATCTCTCTCCCTCTGGGACGCCTGGGTGGCACAGTGGTTAAGCGTCTGCCTTCGGCTCAGGGCGTGATCCCGGCGTTATGGGGTCGAGCCCCACAATCAGGCTCCTCTGCTGTGAGCCTGCTTCTTCCTCTCCCACTCCCCCTGCTTGTGTTCCCTCTCTCGCTGGCTGTCTCTATCTCTGTCAAATAAATAAATAAAA